>NC_134552.1:39763263-40055651 GCF_025594145.1 Primulina tabacum
GAGGATGGGCAATGGAGCAAGAGTGACTATCAAGGCCGAGGAGATGTTTACTTATTGTGAACAACTATTTTACGTAAATTTGAGGGATGTTTTGTTTGTGCCTGAGTTTGTGAAAAAACATTGTTTCTATTTCTATGCTTGATAAAGAGGATATTTGTTTTTAGCAAAGGTGTGTTTGCAACATTTACAAGAATGAATGTGATTGGTACGGGAGAACTGAAAACGATATCTACAACTTAAAATTGAAAGATATTCCACTAAACAATGTCCAAGAATAACAACAACAAACAAGCAAAACAAGATACTCTAAATTCGGCACAATTATGGATGCTCGATTAAGACATATTTCCCTAAGAAGGATGAACAGCTAGTGGGAGTGGACATGTTTGATATGTCTGATATAATTCTCTACCAACTAGAATCCTATCTAAAAGGAAAAGATGACAAAATTCCCTTTCAGGGCCATGTGGAGCGAACCGAAGGATTATTGGATTTGATCCATACCGATGTGTGCGGTCCGCTTAGCATCACCACTAAGCATGGACATTCCTACTTAATCAACTTTACTGATGATTTTTAAAGGTATGGTATGTTTTGATGAATACAAATCTGAGTCTTTGAAAGTTCAAAGAATTCAGAAGTGAAGTAGAGAAACAATTGGGACGAAGTATCAAGTCACTTCGATCGGATTGAGGTGATGAGTACTTGAATGCCGAGTTGTAAGAGTATCATAGGGAGAATGGGATTCTGTCGTATTGGACTCCACCTGCTACACCGTAGTTGAATGGTGTTTCGCAGCATCGTAACGGACTTTGATGGACATTGTTCGGTGTATGGGGTTCATGGAGTTGCCGCCATCCTTTAGGGGATTGCACTTGAGACAGCGGCATGTTGTTGAACAATGTCTATTCAAAAGCAGTTGATAAGACACAATGAGATATGAATGGGTAAGCCTCCCAAATATTATTATCTAGAATATGGGGATGCCCTGCTTATGTGAAGTAGGCAAGTGGGAGATAAATTGGATAGTCGATCCATTTATGTTACTTGTGGGATATCGAAGGAATTCAGCATTGGATATTATTTCTATCATCCCCAAGAAACCAAAGTTGTTTATTTCTAGGAATGCAACTTTTTGGAAAAGGAATTTTATGGATAGAAAAGGGAGGAGATGATAGAACTCGAAGTTCGAGAGACACCTGCAGTTTTAGAACCCACACTCGAAGAGCCAATTAAGGAGATACAAGCTCCTAGAAGATCCGAGAGATTCTCGAGACCACCTATGAGGTATGGTCTGCTTTTTGAAGAGGGTCATGATCAGCCTAACCATGGATGTGATCCAATGACCTTTAAGGAAGCATTATCTGATGCAGATTCATCCAAATGACTTGAAGCTATGGAATCTGAGATGAATTCCATGCATTCAAACCAGGTGTCGATCTTATGGATCCACCGGAGGGAACTGTTCCCATAGGGTGTAAATGGATTTACAAGAGGAAACTTGGGGCGGATGGGAATGTATTGACCTTCAAGGTGCGATTGGTAGTACTAGGCCATACCAAAGACAAGGAGTTGTCTTTGAGGAAATCTTTTCTCCAGTTGCAATGTTCAAGTCTATAAGGATATTGCTAGTCATAACTGCATGGTATGACTATGAGATATGATAGATGGATGTAAAGACAACTTTTCTTAATGGGGATATTAAGGAAGAGATTTACATGTCTCAACCTGAAGAGTTTACATCTATCGGTAGTGAGCATATGGTATGCAAATTTTAGAGATCTATTTATGGACTAAAGCAGATCTAGGAGTTGGAACCTCGGATCGATGGTACAATCAAAGAGTTTGGTTTACTAAGAATCCTGAGGAACCTGTATATAAGAAGGTCAGTGGGAGTGCTATGACATTCCTGGTACTTATTTTGATGACATTCTACTCATTGGGAATGATGTAGGGATGTTGCAATCAACTAAAATATGGTTAGCAGGAAAGTTCTTGATGCAGGACTTGGGTGAAGCATCTTTTGTATTGGGAATATATCTATAGAGATAGATCAAGAAGATTGCTTGGTCTCACCCAATCCACATACATTGATACCATCGTTAAGCGGTTCTCGATGGATGAGTCCAAGAGAGGACATCTACCAATGTGTCATGGCATTTCCCTATCCAAATCTATGTCTCCCAAGACTGATGCAGAGATAGAGGCGATGACAAGCATACCGTATGCATCTGCAATTGGTAGTATCATGTATGGGATGATATCTGTAACGACCCGAAAATCAGATACGTATAAGCCATGCATAATTAACTTTAAATTTAAAATATATAAATTATATAAATATATATATATATATATATATATATAAAGGGTCTAATTCATTTTGATATTTGACAAGTCATAACTATTTATTTTAAATGCAAAAGTTTAGTTTTATCTTTTCAGTTAAATACGCGAGGACGGACCGTAGTTTGAAGATTAGAGATAAGATTAATAATAAGAAAGACATTCCTAAATTTAATTTAAATCAAGGAATAATTTAATTTAAAGAAAAAATGTTTTAGAATTTATTTAATTAATTAGAGCTAAGTTGGTAAATAAATTCTTTTAGGTTCAATATTTAATTAAAGCTTAAATTAAAATATGAAACAAGAGAGAATGAATTAATCTAAGTATAAAGTATTCAATGCTTAAAGTTAAAAATCCATGCAATGCCATGCAAGAGGTCATTATAAATTAGGTGTAAATTCATTAAAATGTAGAATGGGTATTTAAAACCTTAAGCAATTAACATACAAGATGTAACAATAAAACACCATGCAAATAAGTAATAATTTTGGGTCCAACATTTAAAATATTCAAAGGTGGATAACTCTCCATTCCAACAATTCCTAATTACAATTCTTTGGGGTATTCATTTCTCATTTTAATTATCTAATGGGTGTAAATTTAAATGCAATAACATACCTCATTTTACTCAACCTATTAGACAACAAAACCGTGTAAATCAGTAGGAAATAGGAACAAACCAACGGCAATAGGGGATTAAGAAACAATTTCAAAACCCTTCACCTCTTCACCTTGTAACTCTCATTTTAATGTATATTATGGACCCTTAACACCATTATAACACTCCTCTTCCTTACCTACATGTCCTACATTCATATGCTCAAAAATCAGTAGGAAACATCTGAGAAAAATCGTGAATTAGCAGCAAGGAGGAGAGGTAGGAACAACAACACTAGAGGAGGAAAAAACAATTCATATCCATTCAACTTCTTGCACTTGTAACTCTCCACTAAATGCACTTCAAGACCCCTTTAACACTTCATATATATATACCTTTCATCCCCTAACATCAAACTACACCCCAACATTCGAAATATCAGAAAGAAAAGCTGCTGAATTCGACTGAGAACAACAGCAGAAACAAGAAGGAAAGCCAACTCGATCCGTCGCATCGTATTGTCGTTTTGATTTGTTTTATTCAAAACAACTTCCAGGCATGTATATATTGTTTCTTTGCTCTTCAATCAGTCATATTAGATAATTTTAAGCAGTATATGTTCATGAATCAAGCAGCATCACGAAAGAATGACAGCAACTTTCCCTTAGGTGCAATAATGAGTCACGGTTTTGGTCATTTGGGTGGTTAAGTGTGTGTTCTAATCTTGGCTGTCCTAGGGACTGTAGCCATGGTTATAACCCTCACTTACCATGTCAAGGACGTGACCAAGGGTCCTTTTCAAGGTTGGTTCATGGTTCCCTCAAAATTTTTAAAACAACAACACAAGTGCATAGTTCGAATTTTCCATTTCCTGTATTAGTGTGTCTTCGGTTTTGGAGTGTGCGTTGGATTGTGGTTGGATTTTAGCCCTTAGCCATGGTTCAAGCCATGCCTTAGGATGTTGGTAAGAGTTCTTGGGAGGTGGTTCAAGCCATTGGTCAATAAATTCATAGTTTCCACCACAACGCACAAGTTGTCACTGCTTGTTTTTTTTTTGACAGCAACTTTCATCTTCGGTTCATGAGGTTGGTTTGAGTTCTTGGCTGGCTTTTAGCCCATGGCCTTGGACTGGACAGTACCTCAATGAGTTAGGAAAGTCATGTTTTTGGCCGTTCGTGATTTGGTCGAGTTTAGAGGTCGTATGAGAATTTACGGTGAAAGGTGCCAAAATAACTCTCGAAAGAGTGTTTTATGTTTTTGGATTCCTTTCACCTATTTTCGTGTTTTACAGTTATTATGCATATTTTTCAGTATGTTTGGGGTATTTTAATCATGGTTAAACGTCGGTTTAATGTTGGTTCGGGTTGGTACGAAGCCATGGTTAAAAATCAAGTTATTGGCTCTAATCGTCTCGTTTTTGGTTCTATTGTACGTTTTTTTTTTTTTGTCAAGTAAGATTTATTGCATGTGTCACATATTAGTAGTAAGTCGCAGCAAGCCTGGGAGAGATCCAACTCATCCGGTAAAAATAAGGTTATAATTATATTACGTGCATAAAAATATAAATGTTTATTTTTGAGATATATGCTATATGTTTGTGGCCACCTTATGCTTATGGGTTTGGTATCGTCGGTAGGCGAACCGAGGACCCTCTCCGCCCGGTGACTTACGACCGATTTATGATTATGTATGGGTACAGACATCCAGTCTAAGGGCGTGATTGATCTCTACCGTCCAGTATACTGTGGTTTAGTCTGATCGGGCGCTTACGTTATGTTATGGGCCACTTGCTTAGAGACATTATCTCTACCAGAAAATTATGATATGACATGAAGAGCTCTATGAGCAAAGCTTTTACGTATGATTTTCAGATATGCCACGTAGTTATAATTATTCATGATGCGATTTCACGTACGCTTTACGATACTTATTTTTACGTTGCATGCGATTTTATGATATATTTACTTGTTATTCACGATATACTGTTGAGTCTTTAGACTCACTAGACTTGATTGTTGTAGGTATTGATGAGGTCGGGACCGCGGACGGAGACCAGTGAGCGATATTGGGACAGCAGTAGTAATCCCGAGGACCTCATGATTTAATTTATGCACCTTTTATTATTCAAACTCAGTTTTAATACGTTGGATTATTTTTAAGTTGATGTTTACGTTTAATTATTTTTAAATCGTTGGTTGAAAACAATATCTGCTTCCGCTGTTATTTTAAAATTAAAATTATTTATATGTTTACTTTAATTAAATGGGACAAGATAATTATTTATTTAGAAAATTTTTAATAATTTCGCAAAATTACGAATACGAAATACGGGCCTTGACAGTTGGTATCAGAGCCTATGATCTTGTAAAGGGTTGTACTACTACTGCTCTCGAGAAGCTTATGAAGTCACGTCTTCGGTTTGTAAGTTTTACATTTACGCATTTTATTTAAAGCATGAATTATTTTAACAGCATGTTTTCATGAAATGTTTTTGCGTTCAGATTTTAATTGTTCAGTGTTTATTTAAATTAAAAATATAAATTATGGAATTATGCATGTTGGGTACGTTTGGAATTGGACATGTCTAAGAATTCGAATATTGGGCTTTAGGAGATGCTGAAAATGATTTGACTATATTAATTTTTAGGTCAATAGTGTTGATGTCCTCCTTATGGATCATAAGTTAATCTTGAAAATTATGAATGCTTTTGGGACTTGTAGAAATTCTAAGAAATTATTGATGGTTCTTGGTTGCTAGTCGAGTAAATTTTTGAGGATTTCATATAAGCAATAGCGATTCGAATACTACGACAATCTTTAGGATTATAAATGTACGATTTGAGGATTTTAAGTATCTATGGAAATGTAAGATTAATTATGAGAATTTATTTAGGATACATGCTCTATCTAGTTAGATTTAAGGATGGAATTGCATGAATGGAGAATTTTAGGGACCTAATTGTAATAACTAATAATTTGAGGACCTAAGTGGAAAAAAAATTCTAAGGGACTATTTTCAAATTTACCAAATTTTGGGGATTAAATTTTGAGTTCGAGAATCTAAAAGTTTAATGAGGTAAAGATGGAAAATTTTATGGGGACAATGATGCAGATTTCGAAGAGTGTGGGGCCAAAATATAAATTGGGAGAATTGTAAGGGTCAGGTTGCAATTTTCAAAATTCTAAGGATTAAATGCGAACTTTTGAGGAACACTTGGGATTTTAAGTATTTATAGAAATGTAAGACGTGTTATGGGAATTAATTTTGGGTTTAATAAACTTAAGACTATTGAACCTTATGATACGGGAAATCTATAAAATGAAATTGGAAATACTGAGTACTCATGGGTAATTGTGGAATTTTCGAGATTTAGAAAAAAAAATTGGACGATATTCGAGGAAAGTAAGAATTATTTTTACAATTTTAAGAAATTTGAGAACTTATCTAGTAGTAAGTGAGAATTGAACGGTTTAAATGGTAGGAATTTTCGGTTATTTAGGCTCGAAGGAAATATAGAATATTTAGATATTTGGATTGTAATGTTATAATGAATGGTAACCAAGGACATTGTAGGATGAATCAATCTTAGGCATGAAAATTTAAGCGTTAGTGAAATCATGTTGTGGCAAATTAAGGATTTAAAGTGATGCCGATTTAAGGTAAAATTTGATCGGTTAGTTAAGTTATAAGGATAAACATTGAGTTAGAATTTTTTTTTGGGAATTTAAGTTTGATGTGTCGTAAGTTTTAACCAGGATCTTAACGGTTAGAATTATACCTTTAGGGGAATTTGATTTTTCTATAAAGTTGAGTATGATGGATGGTTAGGTTACTCGATAGACGCATGTAAGAATTGAATTAGACACCTTATCTTGAGGAATTTTGAAAGTCATTAAAAAATTTGGAACTAAGCGGATATGTGGGCTAGAGTTATACTATCTAATATTATTTGTGTTGCATAAGCTTGAATTTCCAGATTTATAAGATAGGTGTTCATACATAAGTTTTGGGTGAAATAAAAAAAAAAAAAGAATTGGAGGCGTTCAACATAGAGTACCAATGAACTAACATTAAGATTTTAATTGAGTAAGAAATCCGAAATCTTGATATGGGAATTTTAGAACTCTATGGGTGATATGAGCGAAGTTGAATTATTAGAGTAAGTTTATCGCTAACATGAGATAACTTATTAAGTTTTATACACTAGACTTAATTAAGCATTCATGATACTTAAGAATGCGACATTTGTTTCAATGAGGAAAGTCAAGAGTCTTAGGCCTCAACTATATTGTAATTGGAAAGAAAATGGTTTAAGCATAAAATTGAGATTTGAAGGGCTTTAAAATATTGGTAGAAGGTCGATGTTGTATAATTGGGTTTTATGGATTAACGTTATTTGAGGTTTAAGATTTGCAACAATTTTATATTTGGGGTATACTCGTAAATAGTTAAGTTATATAAGTTTGGGCTGTAAGATAAAGATTCGATTCAAGGATCTTAGACTAATTTTGTTATGGAGCTGAGATAAGATTTAACTTTTAAGTGTATCACCGAGGATAGAAGTTGATCAGTAACCTTTGGTGCTAAGAGTCTTTAAGTTGAACTGCGTAAATGCTAATGTAATAGGTCGTTGAACATTACGGGTATAGTATAAGGAAGGTAAGACATGATAAGTTTGAACCACCAATTCTAATATTGGGAACGATGAGAAAAGTCAGAATTCGAGGTCATAGTAAAGTAAATCTAAGTTACCATAAGTCGTTTTAAGTTGCGATTCGCAAATGAGATTTTTGGTAGGCAATCTAATTAGGATTGAAGAAACGTAAGGACAGCCTATGACTTAATTTTTATCAGAGTAGCGCACCGGTAGCGTGGTTGCTGGGATAATAGAATTAAGAATCTAAACTTTTGGATTATCGAGGATTAGCGAATTTCGGGGATGAAATTCAATTTAAGGGGGGAAGATTGTAACGACCCGAAAATAAGACTACGTATAAGCCATGCATAATTATTACTATTTAAATTTAAAAATAATTTTTATATATATATATATATGAAGGGTCTAATTCATTTTGATATTTGACAAGTCATAACTATTTATTTTAAATGCAAAAGTTTAGTTTTATCTTTTCAGTTAAATACGCGAGGGCGGACCGGAGTTTGAAGATTAGAGATAAGATTAATAATAAGAAAGACATTCCTAAATTTAATTTAAATCAAGGAATAATTTAATTTAAAGAAATAAAATGTTTTAGAATTTATTTAATTAATTAGAGCTAAGTTGGTAAATAAATTCTTTTAGGTTCAATATTTAATTAAAGCTTAAATTAAAAAATGTAAACAAGAGAGAATGAATTAATCTAAGTATGAAGTATTCAAGAAATTAAACATAGTATTTAAATGCTTAAAGTTAAATCAATGCAATGCCATGCAAGAGGTCATTATAAATTAAGGTGTAAATTCATTAAAATGTAGAATGGGTATTTAAAACCTTAAGCAATTAACATACAAGATGTAAACAATAAAACACCATGCAAATAAGTAATAATTTTGGGTCCAACATTTAAAATATTCAAAGGTGGATAACTCTCCATTCCAACAATTCCTAATTACAATTCTTGGGGTATTCATTTCTCATTTTAATTATCTAATGGGTAGTAAATTTAAATGCAATAACATACCTCATTTTTACTCAACCTATTAGATAACAAAACCGTGTAAATGCAGTAGGAAATAAGGAACAAACCAACGGCAATAAGGGGATTAAGAAACAATTCAAAACCCTTCACCTCCTTCACCTGTAACTCTCATTTTAATGTATATTATGGACCCTTTAACACCATTATTAACATTCATCTTCCTTACCTACATGTCCTTTATTCATATGCTCAAAAAATCAGTAGGAAACATCTGAGAAAAATCGTGAATTAGCAGCAAGGAGGAGAGGGTAGGAACAACAACACTAGAGGAGGAAAAACAATTCATATCCATTCAACTTCTTGCACTTGTAACTCTCCACTAAATGCACTTCAAGACCCCTTTAACACTTCCTATATTATATACCTTCATCCCTAACATCAACTACACCCCAACATTCGAAATATCAGAAAGAAAAAGCTGCTGAATTCGAGAGAACAACAGCAGAAACAAGAAGGAAAAGCCAACTCCGATTCCGTCGCATCGTATTGTCGTTTTGATTTGTTTTATTCAAAACAACTTCCAGGCATGTATATATTGTTTCTTTGCTCCTCAATCAAGTCATATTAGATAATTTTAAGCAGTATATGTTCATGAATCAAGCAGCATCACGAAAGAATGACAACAACTTTCCCTTAGGTGCAATAATGAGTCACGGTTTTGGTCATTTGGGTGGTTAAGGTGTGTGTTCTAATCTTGGCTGTCCTAGGGACTGTAGCCATGGTTATAACCCTCACTTACTATGTCAAGGACGTGACCAAGGTGTCCTTTCAAGGTTTGGTTCATGGTTCCCTCAAAATTTTTAAAACAACAACACAAGTGCATAGTTCGAATTTTCCATTTCCTGTATTAGTGTGTCTTCGGTTTTGGAGTGTGGTTTGGATTGTGGTTGGATTTTAGCCCTTAGCCATGGTTCAAGCCATGCCTTAGGATGTTGGTAAGAGTTCTTGGGAGGTGGTTTAAGCCATTGGTCAATAAATTTCATAGTTTACACCACAAACGCACAAGTTGTCACTGCTTGTTTTTTTTTGACAGCAACTTTCATCTTCGGTTCATGAGGTTGGTTTGAGTTCTTGGCTGGCTTTTAGCCCATGGCCTTGGACTGGACAGTACCTCAATGAGTTAGGAAAGTCATGTTTTTGGCCGTTCGTGATTTGGTCGAGTTTAGAGGTCGTACGAGAATTTACGGTGAAAGGTGCCAAAATGACTCTCGAAAGAGTGTTTTATGTTTTTGGATTCCTTTCACCTATTTTCGTGTTTTACAGTTATTATGCATATTTTTCAGTATGTTTGGGGTATTTTAATCATGGTTAAACGTCGGTTTAATGTTGGTTCGGGTTGGTACGAAGCCATGGTTAAAAATCAAGTTATTGGCTCTAATCGTCTCGTTTTTTGTTCTATTGTTACGTTTTTTTTTTGTCAAGTTAAGATTTATTGCATGTGTCACATATTAGTAGTAAGTCGCAGCAAGCCTGGGAGCGATCCAACTCATCAGGTAAAAATAAGGTTATAATTATATTACGTGCATAAAAATATAAAATGTTTATTTTTGAGATATATGCCATATGTCTTGTGGCCACCTTATGCTTATGGGTTTGGAAGTCGGTAGGCGCAACCGAGGACCTCTCCGCCCGGTGATTATGTATGGCTACAGACATCCACTCCAAGGGCTGTGATTGATCTCTACCGCCCAGTATACTGTGGTTTAGTCTGATCAGGCGCTTACGTTATGTTATGGGCCACTTGCTTAGAGACATTATCTCTACCAGAAAATTATGATATGGCATGACAGAGCTCTATTGAGGGAAGTTTTTACGTATGATTTTCAGATATGCACGTAGTTATGATTATTCATGATGCGATTTTCACCGTACGCTTTACGATACTTTATTTTTACGTTGCATGCGATTTTATGATATATTTACTTGTTATTCACGATATATACATGTTGAGTCTTTAGACTCACTAGACTTGATTGTTGTAGGTATTGATGAGGTCGGGACCGCGGACGGAGATCAGTGAGCGATTTTGGGACAGCAGTAGTAATCCCGAGGACCTCATGATTTAATTTATGCACCTTTTATTATTCAAACTCAGTTTTAATACGTTCGATTATTTTTAAGTTGATGTTTACGTTTAATTATTTTTAAATCGTTGGTTGAAAACAATATCTGCTTCCGCTGTTATTTTAAAATTAAAATTATTTACATGTTTACTTTAATTAAATGGGACAAGATAATTATTTATTTAGAAAATTTTTAATAATTCCGCAAAATTACGAATACGAAATACGGGCCTTGACAATATCTACACGTCATGACGTGGCTTTTGGACAAAGTGTAGTGAGTAGATATCAATCGAACCCTGGTCTTCCACACTGGAAAGCTGTGAAAGACATCCTCAAGTAGTTGAGAAGGACCAATAAGTTGTTCTTAATATATGGGGCTGGAGAACTGAAATTGGAAGGCTATGCCGACTCTAGCTTCGAAAGCGATATCGATGACTCAAAGTCAACCTCTGGGTTCGTATTCATGCTCAATGGTGCTGCTGTCTCTTGGAAGAGTTCCAATCAAGATAGTACTGCGGATTCCACCACAAAGGCCGAATACATTGCTGCATCAGCTGCAACAAAGGGGGCTGTTTGGTTAAGGAATTTCGTACAAGAGTTGGGCATCATTCCTAATGGAGTTGCTCATGTCCCGGTGTTTTGTGACAACACGGGAGCCATATCTCAGGCAAAGGAGCCAAGGTCTCATCAGAAATTCAAACAAGTATTAAGAAAGTACCACAGCCTCCGAGAGATTGTAGAAAGAGGAGAAGTATCGATTGACAAAGTCGGCTCCGTGGATATTGATGTTGATCCACTAACTAAGCCTTTACTTGGACCATTATTCGAGATGCATCGCGAATCAATGGGTTTGAAGCATATGGGTAGTTGGCTCTAGTGCAAGTGGGAGATTGTTAGAATAGATGCCTGTCGAGCCAAGTATTGGCCGAGGGTTCACATTGAAACTCTATGTTTAAACAATCTTTATTTTAATAATATTTGAAATTATTGTTATGGCACATCTTTATCTGTATATTCATGCTTGTTGCATAGATAAATTCCTTGAATATATAAATAGTAGAAAGAATATAAGATGTCATATGATGAGTATCATGAAACTCATATTTGGAATACATTATTTTCTAAACAGCTCCTAATCGATTCATCAGCCGCTAAGAAAGATAAAGGTCGCTCGACTTTGAGACTAGTATCTGCGTGTGAGTACCATGTTACATTGGTAGGGGACATTGTGATGTCCGAGCATGCAGATAGGTGCTCCTTGTAGAGTGCACTAAAAAAGCCTCCACAAAGGACTTTCCAAGTGGTTCTCACTTATCGAGCGGAAACGTCGTAGTTTATGGTTGTACTCCATTAGTCCTTATGATCCGGGACAACATTGAGACTCTATATGCTAGCTTTGCACTTTGACAACATTATTTACCGACTCTATATAGAACATTGAATTAATTAAATAACATTGGGTCTTGTAGAGCCCAATAAAAAATAATTTTTCAATTAGTGGGCTTGAGTAAATTCAAGTAAGGTTTAATTGGTCTCAAAAGTATTTGAGATATTTAAATAAAAGTCCATGGAGTTTGTAATTGTTACAAGCCCAAATAAAATGCATGCAAGGGAGGTGAAGGGTTGGGGAAACTTTTTCAATAAACAAGGCATGACATGCTATTGCACTTTTAACTTTTTCAATCACCAAGAAAAATTTTCCTCCCCTTCCCTCCAAGCATAGTGGCCGAAAATTTTCACTCTATAATTCTCACATTTTTGCTTCTTCATTTTTTGATGAAAGTATACACTTCTCAAAGAAAAATACTCTAATTTTTCTAGTGCAAAATTACAGTGGATCTTTCTTGTTAGTGATGGACCTAATTTGAAGGAAGGAGTCCATTTGAGCAATGTGTGCTCTTGGAAAGCTTGTAGATTGTCTACCCTCAAAAGATAAGTTGTTTACAACTTATTTGGAGCCAGAACATCAATCCTTTTGATTGATAGGAACATTTCTAAACACACTATGTATGAGATTTTTGTAATGCCCGAGATTTTATTACTGTAATATGAAATGATTAATTGATAATAGATGTGATTATAGACGGAAAGAAACAGACCGGGGAAGACAAGACAATACATGAGATATGTGCGAGGAAGAACACCTCGCGCATATGCGCGACACGAGGCGCGCATATGCGCGAGCATGGCAGAGAACCTCGCGCATATGTGCGAGATAGGACGCGCATATGCGCGAGCATGTAGAATTGCCAAGTGTCGCGACAGTAGGTCTCGCGCATATGCGCGGGGACAAGGCGCGCATATGCGCGAAAATTTGCAATGAAGAATGCCGAGGCAGGGAGTCTCGCGCATATGCGCCGAGGAAGGTCACGCATATGCACGAGACGTGCAACAGAAAGAAGTGAGCCACGTTTCTTTACCATGCATTACATATATTACAAGCATTCATTCCTTCAGAATTTGGAGATGAGAATATCGAAATTCCATAGAAAAATCCTCCAGCTTTTCCTTTTAGGAATTTAAGTGTTATACAATATCCGGCCGTCAAAATTTCGATCCGAGTTCAGTACTGTGTTTTTATCGACAAGAGCTTCAACGAGACGTAAGTTTTATTACCTTCCTGTATGATTTGAAAATATGGTATTGAAGAAATCATGATATGATTTATATTATGTGTTCCTGAGATTGTTGTAATCGTATAATCCAAATCAGATTGAAGAACATACACCGTATGAAATTGTTATCATTTTCAGATTTGATTCGATTGAGAATATACAGAATTGGTATCAGATTGTGTTTGTTATCGATTATGAGTTATGATTTGTATCTGTTGATATTGTATCGCTGGGTATATCGAGATTGTGCTGTTATGCCGTCGAAACAGAATTAGATTGAGTTTTGATTATATCCAGTATTGATTTGAGTTGTATTGTGATATTGTACTTCTCGAATATGTCATTCCAGAGTTGGTATTGAAGACTTCGAAGAACGATCAGAGCCAGACTGGTATTGATTTCATTGATCAGATTGATCTACGAAAAGAAAGGTATAAATCAATGTTTAACCGGGAAGATACGACTCGAGTTAGATTCGACTTGAGTTTCCCAAAACCACATATTTTATTTATTTCATTGATGTTTGCAATTCATGAGATTGATATGCTTAGTCTATTGATTTATAGCAAAGCATGTACTGAGTCATGGGCAGATGTGCCTAATCATTGGGAGAGGTGCCAAGTTTTTGGCAGAGCCGCCAAGACACTGGATGTTTGGTTTATATCGATGTGCTTAGTAGTAGATCGACTTCTATTGCAGAAATTCGATATAATGTGCCAACGTCCGGAAATCGGGATCCCTAGACTAGATGAGAGTCGAGTCAGAGATTATGAGTCTAATTTACAGTTTTATATCGATTCATGTCTTTCAGATTATGATACATGTTATTGATAACTGTTCCATGCTTTTATATCTATTTATATGATTGAATGTATACGTTGTTTATACTGGGAATATATTTCTCACCAAAGTTATCCGGCTGTTGTTGTGTTTGTACGTGTGCATGACAACAGGTGGGACAGGATCAGGGTCAAGAAGAGGATGAGAGAGTGAGATTAGCGTGGAGATTCGGACCCAGAAGTAGATTTGTTTCATCACTTGATATGTAGTGAATAAACAATATTTGGTTATGATTTTCTTTTGTACCCGACTTGTACTTTTGATCTAGATGTTGATCTTGTAAATGAAACAAGATTTATTTCATATATTGCGCACTCATGTATTTTAAAAAAAAAATTTATGACCCAGTTTACTTAATTGTTACATTTGATCCTAATAATGATTAAGAAGATGAATTAGCATCCGGGTCCCCACAATTTTTGTTTATTTGTATTTGCTACACATCAAGTGAAGGGGGTGCTCGGTTTTTGTTATGAAAATATATTTTCGAAACTTCCGTTGCGCTTCCAGGCACATTAACCGATCCCCTTTCAAGTGGTATCAGAGCTAAGGTTACTTTATTGTGTAGCAACTACGTGATATTATATTGAGTACAATCTATAACCGCATGACATAATCGTTACAACAAATCGAAAGCCGAACATGGGTTGTTTTTGGGGGCCATGTTGCTGACCAACAGCTGCTGCACTCGGCGTGCTTGGGAAGAGTCACAACTAACCACGTCCAGCCCCAGCCTTGGTCAAGCCCTGGTCGAGCCGCACGCTTACTTTTCCCCTAACCGAAACACTTATGCACAATTCTTGCAAATTTCGTTCATGCTTGGCTCGACTACGTCCAGCCGTTGTGCAGCCTCGCCTATGCCCTTAAACCCTTTAAAATTCATCACTTTTATTGTCCTATGATGGCATCCCTTTTTTGCATCATATACACGAGGTTTATATCATCAAAACATGAGTTAAATGCATGTATGTCCGTAAAAACGAAAATAAAACTTGTGCCACATATTTTTCATGCAAAGTTAATCAAATATACATAATATGGTGTGAAAGATGTTTGAAAAAAATTTAAGCCATGCCTTTGTGTTTGTTGCGCACGAAAACGGGTTGGTAATGCGAAGAATGACTACGTAGAAAATCCTAGGCTGCAATCCTCTCAAAACCGTGGCTTTTTCTTCTAGTTCTTGTGTGACGTGTTTGGTGAGTGATGATGGAGAGTCCTAGCTAGTTGTTTAAAGGGGTGAGGGGCATGGGTTGTTATGGGGTTTGGGGTATGGTTTAGGATTTTATTTGTTAAATAAATCATGTGTATAAGCTTAGACCCATTATCATGGTATAATACACCCATTAAGTAATTTTTAAAATATTTTGTTTAGGAAAGTTCGTGAAAATATTAGTTGAGTTCTCAAAAAGTTCATATTTTTGTCGAAATCGAATACCGTTTAAAAATACAACTTGGCATATAAAAACACTTCAGAACACCCCATTTTCAAAAATACCATATAACATATTCCATATTTTAAATAATTAAAAATATTTATTTAATAAAAATATTTTCCCATTTCAGCCCCCGGTCTCCGTTCATCGAGCGCGTCACGAATAAGCTTTTAAACACAGTTTTATGTATTCGTGTCGACATGTGCATTTTAAGCATGTAAGCATGCACCCTATACTTAATTCATGCAATTAAAATCTTTTAATTAGTCATTTTCATTCTCCTTAGATTCGCATGCTATTAGGTTACGTTATCGTATTTTGGACCTTACAATTCCTCCCTCCCTTAAATGAAATTTCATCCTTGAAATTAAAACTTACCGAATAACTCCGGGTAGTGACTCCTCATGTCCCTCTCACTTTCCCAAGTAGCTTCTTCCTCCGAGTGATTTAGCTACTTTACTTTGACCATTGATATGACTTTGTTTCGGAGTTTTCTTTCTTATCTACCTATGATTTGTGTGGGTCTTTTCTCATAGGACATATTTGAAATTAATAGTAGAGGTTCATAATTTAGTACATATGAAGGGTTCCACTTGTAATTTCACAGCATCGAGATGTCAAACACATTATGTACTCCGGCTAGCATCGGTGGCAACGTCACTCTATAGGCTAGTGTTCCAACCCTCTCCTAAATCTCAAACAGCCCTATGAATCTCAGACTGAGCTTGCTTTTCTTGCCAAATCTAATAACAACCTTCAGGGGTGCTACTTTCACAAACACGTGGTCACCTACTGCGAACTCCAACTCTCTTAGACGCTTATCGGCATAGCTTTTCTGTCAACTTTGTGTAGTCTTCATCCTATCTCGGATCTTGCCTACTAGCTTCGCTGTTTTCTTGATCAAGTCCGGACAAAATTCTCCTCTTTCACCCACCTCGTCTTAATTATGTGTGATCTATACTTCCTCCCATATAGTGCCTCATAAGGAGCCATTCCTATTGATGATTGGTAGCTATTATTATATGTAAACTCCACTAGAGGCAACTTACGCTCCCAACTTCCTTGAAAGTCAATCACACAAGCTCGAAATAGATCTTTCAATATTTGAATCACCCTTTCAGACTGACCATCGGTTTGAGGATGGAATGTTGTACTGAACAACAACTTAGTCACCATCGCTGCATGCAGACTCTTCCAAAAAGACGATGTGAATCTCGGATCTCTATCAGAAACGACAGATACTGGAATCCCATGCAGTGGAACTATCTCTCGAATGTACAGCTTTGCATACTGTGTCATGTTGAATGTCGTCTTAATAGGTAGAAAATGTGCTGATTTTATTAGACGATCAACTATCACCCATATAGAATTAAATCCCTTGATAGTCATTGGCAATCCCATAACAAAATCCATAGTGATGTTTTTCCATTTTCACTCGGGAATAGGAAGTGGCTTAAGTTTTCCTAGTGGCCTCTGGTGCTCTGCTTTAACTTGTTGACATGTCAAACATTCAAATAAAATTCGAAAGATGTCTCGTTTCATGTCAGTCCACAAATACGATAATTGAAGATCCTTGTACATCTTCGTGTTTCCAGGGTGAATGGAGTATGGAGTATCATGGGCCTCCTTGATAATACCTTCCCTCAAAGAATCGCCACTAGGAACCCAAAGTCGATCTCGACATCGAATAATACAATCCACTTCATAATACAGCTTTTGGCCCTTAGCTTCATCTCTCAATCTCCACTTTTGCAATTGCTCATCAGAAGACTCTCCCTAACCGATTCTAACTTTCAAAGTCGACTGTACTGTCATGGTGGCAAGATTAGGGGCCTCGCCCCTAGCATATACTGCCAGCTCAAACCACTGCATCTCGGAATGCAGTGGTCTTTGAAGTGACAATTGAGTAATGACTGTTGTCTTCCTACTCAATTCTTCCGCTACTACATTACCTTTTCCCGGATGGTAGCTAATGTCATAGATGTAGTCTTTTACCAACTCTAGTCATCTTCGTTGCCTCTTATTCAACTCCTTTTGGGTAAAGAAGTACTTCAAACTTTTATGGTCGGTGAAAATCTTGCAGTTCTCCCCATATATGTAGTGTCTCCAACTCTTTAATGCAAATACTACTGCGGCGGGCTCAAGATCATGCGTGAGGTAATTTTTCTCGTGAACTTTCAACTGTCTAGACACATAAGCTATAACTTGATCGTTTTGCATCAGAACTAAGCCCAAGCCAAGTTTCAATGCGTCTGCATAAAGAACATACTCTCCTTGCCTAGATGACATCGATAATACTGGCGTTGAAATCAAAGGTTGCTTCAGCTTGTCAAAACTTTCTTGGCATTCGGATCCTCATATAAACTTTGCATTCTTCTTTTTCAAGGAGGTCAAGAATACCGTAATAGTAGAGAATCCTTGTATGAACTTTCGGTAATAGCCAACTAGTCCCAAGAAACTACGAATCTCGGTTACGCTCTTAGGTACGGGCCATTCTTTAACTACCTCGACTTTGCTCGGATCAACCTCAACCCTATCTATAGAAATGATGTGGCCTAAGAACGCCACTCTCTCAAGCCAAAAATCTCACTTTCTGAACTTAGAGTATAATTTCCTATCTTGCAGTATTTGCTGTGTTGTCCTCAAATGCTGGCTATGCTCTTCTTTACTCTTTGAATAGATAAAAATATCATCGATGAAGACTATAGCAAATTGATCAAGATGTAGCTAAAATATACGATTCATGAGATCCATGAAGATCTTTGGCGCATTGCTCAACCCAAATGTAATGACCATAAACTCGTAATGCCCATATCGAGTCTTAAACGATGTCTTATGAATATCCGACTCCTTAACCTTTAATTGATGGTATCCAGAACGAAGATCTATTTTTGATAATATCGATGCTCCTTGTAATTGATCAAATAAGTCTTTTCAATTCTAGGTAGAGGATGTTTATTCTTAATGGTGACCCTATTCAGCTCTCTATAGTCAATGCAAAGTCGCGTACTTTCATCCTTCTTCTTCACAAACAATAACGGCACGCCCCACGGAGAACTATTAGGGCGAATAAAACCCTTGTCCAGCAATTCTTAAATTTGATCTTTAACTCTTTCATCTCGATGGGTGCTAAACGATAGGGCGCTTTAGAAATTGGTACAGTGCCCTTCATAAATTCAACAGAAAATTCCACCTCACGGTCCTGTGGAATGCCTGAAATGTCCTCAGGAAAGACGCTAGGATAGTCTTTGACAACCTCAACATCCTCTAGCTTCTGATTGGAAGAAATATGTGCTGAAGTAACACATGTTAGAAAAGCTTGGTATCCTCGCCTCATAAGCTTCCTCGCGCACATACAAGAGATAAATTGCGGCATTTGCTTGTTCCTCGCTTCCTCAAAGACAAAACATTTCCCACTAGGCGATCGAATAGACATTTGCCTCTGCCGAAATTCTATCGAAGCTCCATTCAATGATAACCAGTCCATGCCAATTATGATGTTGAATTCAGGCATTGGGAGTACGATAAGATCTGCCCGAACCACATCTTTTTGCAAATGAAGCTCCAGATCTTTAAAATGCTCGAAGTGATCATTTGATCACGAGAAGGGTTATAAACTTTGAAGACGAATCCCATATCCATGGGTATAATATTTAGTCACTTGACGAATGTCTCGGATATGAATGATTGTGTAGCTCCCTAATCCAGCAATGCGTAGGTAGCTACACATAGAATTAATATCCTCCCTGCCACAAAAATTCCATCAAATCCAATCGTGTTGAATTTTAAGGAGATTCTATCATTATTTTCCCAAAGTTTTTGAAGTTTTAATGCTTGGATCCCAATATTGTATCAAAAATTTCATTTTTAGCCCCTCAAAATTTTGGAGAATAGCTTTATCATTCCCAAAAGTTTCGAATATTACATTTTAGCCACCAAGATTTTCGAAAATTCTTATCCTAACCCCATAAATTTTGAATTTCCTCATTTTGAGCCCTAAACTTTTGGAAATCATGATTCTAACCCATAGGAATCCAGAAATTGCAAAAATATCCCCTAAATACTTAAAATTTGAAAACAGACCCTGAACATCCTAAACTTTGCAATTTAGTCCCTGAATTTTTTTCGAAAATTCCTCATTTTACCCTAGGATTTCGGTTATCTCAATTTCAGACCTTTGACTCTTCAGAAATCCGGATTAGCCCCTTGAATTTCGGTTTTGTGCAATTAAGTCCCTTAAGTTTCGGATTTTTCATTTTGTTCATCAAAATTTCAAAAATTCCATGCCCGCCCTTATTCTTGATTATTTCTCAATTTTAAGCCTTAAAATTCTTATTTGGATTTAAATATCTCTTGGCATTATTAAGGATAATATTCCATGCTCAATTTCCATAATTTCTAATTTCATTCCTTACATTCATATATTGTAGAGCATGCAACATAATTTCTTCTAGGTTCTTTATCATCCTAAATCAATTCTCATACTCAATTTAACATTTCATGCAATAAAATAAATATAAAAACGTTAAATAACTAGGTTACCAGTGATTAGAGTCGTGTCTGGATCCTCCTCAACTTCCTCAGCATGCATAATATAAGCTATCCCCATAGTTGGTGCTTTCTTCTTCGGGCAATCTGAGGCTTTATGCCCATCCTCCTTGCATATGAAGCACCTATATGTACCCCACATGCAATTACAAAAATGTGAGCGATTGCAATCTTTGCACAGGGGTCTCTCTACAGATTTTGGTGCTCCAGTTTGTGGTGGCTTTGGTGGTCCTGGCTTCCTCACTTGCCCTTGGGGCTTCTGCTGCCCTTGAGCTCTAGGAAGTCCCATAAATGGCTTCTTATTTGGCTGAGAGATCTGTTGGTGTTGCTGCCTCTTGCGCTGCATCTCATAATCGATATCTTTCAAGCCTTGCTCAGCTTGGAATGCATAGGCAATCGAAGCTGCATAATCCGCCGGCCGATTCATCATCACATCACGGCGAATCATAGGTAGAAGGCTATCCATGAATTTCCTTAATTTCTCCGCAGCATCTATAGCAATGAGGGGCACAAAGTGACAACCCCTATCGAACTTCTTCACAAATTCAGCCATACTCGTGTCCCCCTGGCTGAGACTCATGAAATCCTTCTTCAGGCACCCTCGGACATCAGCAGTAAATACTTATTATATAATATTTCCTTGAATCGTGCTCAATTAAGTGTAGCCAAATCAATCCCATTCTCCGCCCCTTACCACCAAAGGGAAGCATCATCCCTAAGAATATAAATAACACACCTAACATGATCAGTGTCTCCCATATTCAAGTAACGAAAGTGCACCTCAAGTGATCGAATCCAAACCACATCAGCAAACGGGTCGGTGGTGCGAGAAATTCCTTCAGACCTAAGTTCCGGAACTGATCATAAACATCAAGTTGTAGCCTCGGATCCTTTTGAAACTTCTGTTCCAAGAAGCGAGCCATGCCTTCCAGTGCACAAATAGAAACATTTCCATTAAGAGGTGGGGGTGCATTCATTTGACGATCCTCAATATTCTCAGCTTGCCTATCAATAATAGGTGCACATCTAGGAATTATTAGATTTGAACGTTTTCCAAATTCTAAACGTAACCAACATGTATTTAAATCTAAGTTTCTAATCTCGCAACATGTACTAATACCTTTATGAGCAACCTTTAAGCATATATTTAACATTTAACATCAAAAAGCTTTTAAACATGCAACGTAAGCATAGAAACCATATAAACATGCATGTATCATCATAAAAAACATGTAAATCAATTAAACTTACAAACTTGAGGCTTGGTGCTGACACAACCCTTTGCAGAAACATTGCTCTTATACCAACTGAAACGTCCACTAGTCTTTTTTCTTTAAAATATACTGGACTTTTTTTAAAAAAATTACTCTCGGCCCTATACATATGCAAATATAGTTTTTGCAACTTTTTAAAATAAATTTACCAACTAACAATTTAAAAATCCAAAAGAACACAAATCCAAACCATAAAGTCGTAAAATATAAACCAACCTAACTTTAACATTTTCAAAAATAAGCGAACTCTAACATCCTGTCAAAACCTCTCAAATCAACATAAATCATAAAATCTTAAAAGTAGCTCCAACCATTTAGCATAAGTCATAAACATAAGCCATAAACTTAAATCATAATCGTAAGTTAATTGCGTAAAATTAGCGCTGTTCATCGGGGTATACCTTCAGTCCAGCTAGTTCAACCATCAAGTCCTCCATTAACATCAACATCAAGCTCAACTTTACAATCCACACAAAACAGTGAAAATACTTTTACTTAAAATAGCTTTTCATGAACATGTATAACTTAAAAATTTTTCCTTTTTATCATATATATTTCTATTTTCATCATATACGTATAAGTTTTTGCTTTATTGAATTTAGATCGTTAATTGTGACTTTCTTTTCAGTTGAAGGTCGATGGATACATGTACGTATAACCACTGAACTGGGCGATGGGTACATCAGCGACATTCTCTTCCGCCAACCGAGCCTTGGCCTATCATATCATTTTATCATGTCGATGGAAATACGATCGTCAGGCTTCATTTGGGGCCTTCTCCCGTAAACAGGCTCCTTTTGGGCCTTTTCCCTCACGATATCTCCAATCATATCATCGTATTAGTCACAATCACTTCACCTCCTCCAATGTTTCATATTCTCATCACTTATAAAAATATATATACATATTAATATATGTATGTATGTGTATATATATATATATATATATATGTAAATATATAAAAATCATTTTTCTTTAAAACCAAGCATGCAACACGTCTTTTAACGTTAACGTTTCATCATAAAATTTCATAGAAATTTAAATAAACATTTTAGCATATATTACAGTATTCAGGGCACTAGCAGGACGTCTAAAGTTTTTCAGGCGTAAAATGATCGTTTTACCCCTAGACTTAGAATTTCTCGATTTTGACTTTTTCTTACTTTCAATGACTCTTGACCATCTCAAATAATTATTTATACTTAAATTAAATTTCTAATATTTTTATTTAGCTTAAATTCGAGGCTTTCGATTTAATTTCCTATTTATTAATTCCTAAAGCATTTAATTCACGAATTAATTCAAACTTTATGATTTTAATCCCAAACTTTTATCATGAACTTTTCACACCTAATTTACCCTCATGACCCAGGAATCGACCCCCGTGGACCATGGTTCGACACCTTAACATTTTACTTCTAAAAACCGAAACCTAGCTAATTCCCCTCGAGCCACCTCATGTTTTATTTGAATCACTCCTGAGCCACATCGAACCTACCCCTGACCAGACCACCTAGGGACCCTATGGACCAGCCTTGACCTCCTTAACCAGCCCCTATCCCTTGCTACAACCTCTTGCCTGAGACGTGAGCCACGCGAGTTCCCTACTTGTGAGCCTAGGAATCTACACTCGACGCGGACCATTCTACCCTCACCCTCACCCTCCTGACCCTCACTGGACCATCCTCAGACCTAGCCTAGATCCCCTGGCCAAGCCATGACCCCCTCGCACAGGTGCTGCTCTTGGCGTGCGTGGGAAGAGTCCCATCGTGCATGGACTCTTCCCTAGCCGTTGTTTATGAGTCCAAGCAAGGATAGAACTCATCCTGACACCTAACCACATCCAGCCCGAGCCCTGGTTGAGCCGCACACTTACTTTCCCCCTAACTGAAACCCTTATGCACAACTCTTGCAAATTTCGTTCAAGATTGGCTCGCCTTCGTCCAGCCCTTGTGCAGCCTCACCTATGCCCTTAAACCCTTTGAAATTCATCGCTTTTTAATTTCCTTGGATGGCAGCCCCTTTATGCATCATATACATGAGTTTTATATCATCAAAGCATGAGTTAAGTGCATGTATGTCCATAAAACGAAAATAAAACTTGTGCCACTTATTTTTCATGCAAATTAATCAAATATACATAATATGGTATGAAAGATGTTTAAAAGAAAGTTAAGGCGTGCCTTTGCAGTTATTACGTACGAAAACGGGTTTGCGATGCGAAGAACGACAACGTAGAAAATCCTAGGCTGAATTCCTCTCAAAACAATGGCTTTTTCTTCAAGTTCTCCTGTGATGTGTGTGGTGTGTGCTGATGGAGAGTCCTAGTAGTTTAGAGGGGTGAGGGGCGAGGGTTGTTATGGGGTTTGGGGTAGGGTTTAGGCTTTTATATGTTAAATAAATCATGTGTACAAGCTTAGGCCTATTAACATAGTATAACAGGCTATTAATCTCATTACTTAATTTTTAAAATATTTTTTTTAGTAAAGTTCGTGAAAATATTAGCCGAGTTCTCAAAAAGTTCATATTTTCGTCGAAAATCGAATACCGTTTTAAAATATGACTCGGCGTATAAAAATACCTCAAAACACCCAATTTTCAAAATATAATAGAACATATACCATATTTTAAATAATTAAAAATAATTATTTAATAATTTTTTTCCCTTTTTCTGCCCTCGGTCTCCGTTCCTCGATCGTGTGTCGAATAAGTTTTTAAACACAGTTTTATGCTAGTCATATATCACAAAACAAAAACTTTGAACCTAAGTAATAGCATATGCAATTTAACAGATTGTTAAAAATTAACGGTGTGGTGACCATATAATCGAAACGAGGCGAGTGAAGTTACTAAATTGCCCCTGTAAGTTGGAAGTCAATCCGGAGAAGGCCGTGTATACCCAGGGAATCATGGGGCGATTCTACTAGACGCTCTTACGATAATTCGATGGGTTTAATCAGAAATTAATTTATGACATTCTCATGATCAAATGTTGATGCATGGAATGGGGCAAATTAGAGTAATCTCAAATAAAGGAAAATATCTTGAATGACAAAGAGTTGTGAACCCACAGCTAGCTGTATCCTTGAACCATTGATGGTGACACAATCGCTAGATCATTTGTTCATGTTGAGAGAAAAATAAATTCAAAAAGTTGAATTTATATAAAATTATGATATAGTAAATTCAAGGAGTTGAATTTATGATGCTTAAAAAATTGAATTTATAAAATTTGAGAATTTAAATTTTTAAACTCAAAAGTTGGGTTTGTTAAATATTAAATTAAATATAATGAGAAGTATATTTAATGGGCTTTTAGGAGTACAAGTCCAAAATACAAAATAATTAGAGTTCTTAATGGACTTTAATATAATTAATTAAACTAGTTTGACTAGTTCTAATTAACAAAGCACATTAAATTAATTAAGGAACCTAAATCCACAATTATGGAAATTAGGTTAAGACTCTTGTTTTAAGGTAATGAAAAACAACCATAGCCTCCACTTATTCCTCATTGTGATTTTCGAGAATCACAACACTTATTCTTCCAAGATTTTCAGCCAGGCTAGAAAAAAGGGGAAGGAAGGGGGCTTGATCCGTTTCTCAGTTTTAATCTCTACGCAAAAAGTTCTTCTAAATTTCTAGTGCAATTTAGAAAGAGCATAAGTAATCGGGTCGTGGACCAAATTCGGAGATCGAAGAAGGAGATTCGATGAAAGTTCGTGGGGATTTACAACAAGAGCTACGTCCACTAATACCGCTGTGACGTCTACTAATTTAAAATGATGCTAAATTTTTTTTTTTGCAAGGCTCACATTTTCGAAATTAATCATTTAAATTTTTTGCTTGCATGCAACCTTACTGAAAATATGCCTTTTAAAAATAACCGTAAACAATCGATCAATGAAAATGTTGTATTTTAAAATATTGTCAACCCAGCCCACAATAATGCATAAATAAAATAAAAAAGTAAAATCATGGAAATCAACAGCATATCGTAAAAACGTATTAAACTGATCATGTCTACTCAATGCTCGTAAAATCATGATGTGTGGAAAAGTGTGGTCCTCGGGTCGTGTGCGCACATCCAGCCATGCCTACTTAGAGTTCGGCACCCACAGTCTCCTCATTCAAATGCTTACATGCATCACACACGCCTAGTGAGTCTAAATACTCAACTCACATGTACCGAATAATAGCAAATACATATGTATAGAACACAGCAGTGAAAAATACTGTAATCAACATACATTTCATGAACTTAAAAGCGTAAACGTAAAAGTTTTGTATGAAATCATAACGTGTCAAACAGCTCACCTTAACATCATATACTTATACCTTTTCCGTTAGTGAATTCAATTCATTAGCTGTGACTTTCGCAACAGCTTTATCGTTTCATCATTAATCGATGGATCCATCTACATAAACTGTGGTATCCTATATTGCATGCATTCAGGTTACATAAATTTAAATTTCCTGAACCTTACAACCAGAGTAGTTGGTGCCAAGTGAAAAATTTGCTAAAGGTATGTTACTAAACAACCTATGCATGTTTATTCAATTTAAACCATACGAGTATCCAAATATTTTGATTGCCAAAATAAAATATTTAAATTTCTTCTTCAATTTGGACCCGAGAAAAACGATAACCTAACTGTGGTATCTGAGCCAGGTTCTCTTTATTGTATGGTTCAGATCATGTTAAATAATATTTCTAACCACACAAAAAAATTTTTCAGAAAATTGATGAACACCAAAAAATTTATTTTTTATCAAAAAAAAATTCAAATCTGCCCGGAACTGTTCCGGGCAGACCGTGTGCATAGGGCCACGCACGGACGCGCACAGTGGGCGCGGCGTGCTCGTAACCAGCGCGCAGCGTGCCCGCCAATGCCCGATCTGATCGGGCAGCGGGCAGGCAGCACGAGCGGCTTCCCGAGAATGTCTCAGACACCGTGCTGGGTCGTGGGTTGAATTATTCGGGACTAGGGTGTGATTTTCTGATTTTATAAAATTTTGGTTAAATTTGATATTTTGTGAAATTCTTCAATTTTTCCTTAAAACAAAATGTTGATAATTTATAATTCTACTAAAAGATAAATACTTAAAATATGATTTTAATTATTTATGATAAATATATGTTTTATAAGAAATCAATTATTATTGAATTAATTGGAAATTAAATAAAGATGTTTATTTAATTTATTAAATACTTTAATAATTATGCTTGTAAGTAATAAAATTATCAGATGCATGATTTATTTAGTTAAATAAATTTGTTTAATTAACTGATGTTAATATGTGATATTAAATGCATGAATGAGGATTGAGAGCCTTGACCAATGTGTTATGTGTATGTCAGGTTATTTTACTGTTTTATTAATTTTGTTAATATTTGATATTATTAAAGTGGGCCTGGTTTATGACACATTCCCACCCCATGAGATGTATCCCTTATGTGCCATGACTATTTGAATGTAATTATTAGAAATAGTGGGAGATCAAGACTGAAAGATGGTGGGCCCGTTGCACAAGATGATGACATGTAAAATATTGGAAGCTTTTGTAATAAGTTGCATTTTCATCTCTGCATTCGCCTAGGTTTTGTCCTGGATCCATGTCTGGCTCACATGAATCTAATACTGTTGGTGATCGATCATCTTTATTTATTGTTTAATGTCATATCATGATATATATATGTGATATGTATAGTAGTATGCATGTCTGTATATTATTAAATAATATAGTTGCATGAATCCGACAAAGATACAAACATGGAACGCGATTAAAAATTAAAATGATAAGATAATTTTAAAATTAAAATCCCTCATTTTGATTAAGATTCAAAATTTATATCAAACTACAAAAGTAAAAATTAAAGGAGTTTAATTTATTCTTGCTTTCCATCATCCGTGGTTGCATGTAGAACGCTACCCGCAGACAGTGTGTGGATCATATCATTGGGGAGGCCTGGATGCCAGAAAACTGTGACTTCCACCGGGCATATGATGTAAATTGAGTGGAACTCCCATGACCTCGTCTCATATTATTGGGGGAACTCATGCCGACCGTCCACCACAATTCGATATTGATGGGTTGATTTGACACGTGGAAATAAACGGCCTCATATTATTGGGCCCTTATTAAACGTGATGCGAAACACGGAGAGGTTGCATAGGGATGCAATTGAATTCCATCTTTTAGAAATTATAATTGGCTAATATTATTCAGGATCATAATTGTCTAATTGGACTATACGTACCCAATAAAGAAATACAATTTTTCCTTTTCATTAGAGAGTGGTGGAAATGTCAAAATAGGGGGACGGAAATTTTTTAAATAAAAATCCATATTTTATATCATAAAATTATTTTAAAATAATCAGTAACCATTATCTTGTTTTCGTTTTCAGTATATTTACGATGATGACCCGTAACCCGCTTTCAATCATTTTCGATCAAAACAAGTTGACTGGCCCTAACTATTGTTAGAGTAGGTGCCCGTCGAGCCAAGTGTTGGCCGATGGTTCACATTGAAACTCTATGTATAAACAATTTTTATTTTAATAATATTGAAATTATTTTTTTGGCACATCTTTATTTGTATATCCATGCTAGTTGCATAGATAAATTTATTGAATATACAAATAGTAGAAAGAATATGAGATGCTCATATGATGAGTATCATGAAACTCATATTTCGAATACTGCATATTTTAAACAGTTCCAAGTCGATTCAGCCGCTGTTAGGAAGGATAAAGGCCGCTCGAGTTTGAGACTAGTATCTCCTATGTGAGTACCGTGTTTCATTGGTAGGGGACATTGTGATGTCCGAGCATTCAGATAGGTGCTCCTTGTGGAGTGCACTGAACAACCCTCCATAAAGGACTTTCCAACTTATCGAGTGGAAACGTCCTATTTTATGGTTGTACACCATTAGTCCTTATGATCCGGGACAACATTGAGACTCTATATGGTAGCATTGCATTTTGACTTTTTTTCCAACTCATATGGGGTCATCAGGTGGCAAGGTTGTATGACATTTCTAAAAAACTATGTATAACATTTTTGTTTATTTGTATTTGCTACACATCAAGTGAAGGGGGTGTTCGGTTTTTGCTATGAAAATATATTTTTGAAACTTCCATTGCGCTTCCGGGCACCGTAACCGATCCCCTTTCAAGTGGTATCAGAGCTAAGGTTACTTTATTGTGTAGCAACAACATGATATTATATTGAGTATAATCTCTAACCGCATGAGATAATCGTTACAACAAATCGAATTCCAAACATGTTCAGTTTTTTGGGGCCATGTTGCTGCCCATTTCGGGCAGCCCCATGGGTTGCCTGAACCACCCACTCATTTTATTTAAAAAAAATTTTGTGAGTCGGCCGGAATCCAACGACGGAGCTCCGGCAACGACGATGACGACTAGGATTTACAAAATTGTTTTGGAATATCAAAATGTCATGGTCTTTGAGTTGTTGGGTCATTAGATGATTAAAATATTTTGTGAAATTTAAATGAGCCAAAATATTTTTGGTGAAAAATGTCTTTTTGTGCCCTTAAGTTTAAATCTGCAAAATTTGTATGTATTTTCTCATAAAATAAATAATTGAAGTTGGACTTTAATTATTTATAGTAAATGGTAATAATTATCAATTTATAAGTGGGCTTGATTTATAGCCCGTTCCCACACCATGAGATATATCTCTATTTGCCATTGATATTTATTTGTAAATATTTGTAAAGTGAAAGATCAAGATTGGAAGTTGGTGGGCCTTGATGATTATGAAGATCGAAGAAATGTAAATATTGAAAGATTATGTAATTATGCATTTGCCTCCCATGCATTTCCTAGGATTGAACCCAGGCCCGTGTTTGGCTCACATGAGCCAATAGTGTTGGGGCGATTGATCATCCTTGTTAAGTTTACTGTCTATAATATATGCATGATATATTATAAATAATGAGTATGTGCGTTATTATTATGATAATAACAAATTTGTATGAATTCGACAAATATACGATCAAACATGGCGAGCTTTTAAATAAAATTAATGATGAGACCTTTAAAATTAAAAACCCTCATTTGAATAAGATTCAAAATTGATATCAAGCCCGAAAAGGGGAATTATAAAGGTGTTTATAATTTTCATGTCTTCCATCGACAATGGATGCATGATGAACGCTATCCATGATCAGAGCTCGGCTCATATTATTGAGGGAGCCCTGGACACCGGAAAGCTGTGACATCGATTAACATGGTGATGTGAAGTACGTGGAATTCCATGATTTCGGCTCATATTTTTGAGGGAACTCATGGACCGTCCATTAAGGTTCAACATCGATGGGTAAGACTTGACACGTAAAGATGAACGACGTCATATTATTGGCTCCTAATCAAACGTGAGACAAAAGTTTACGTAAAGGGTTTTATAGAGATGCAATTGGAAATTACCTTTTAGGAATTATGATTGGCTTATATTATTCGGGATCATAAATTGCTAATTGGATCTTACGGACCTACTGAGGAAAGGAGTTTCCCATATTCACTAGAGGGTAGTGGAAAATGTCAAAACAGTGGGAGTGAAAATTTATTAAGTAAAAGTCCATACTTTATATCTTACTATATATTTTAAAATAGTCATTAACATTTATATGTTTTTACTTTTCAGTACAAATTTGACAATGTCTTCGATTCGAAACCCGTTATCTACAATACTTGACAAACACATTTTAACCAGACCTAATTATCTCAATTGGCTAAGAAACATAAAAATCGTCTTGAATTTGGAAAGGATAGCACGTACACTGGCTGAGTCGCCCCCTGTTGAGGCTCCGACTAGCTGCACTTCTGAGGAATTGATGACTTACAAGGATTGGTGTGAACATGACTTGAAAGCCAGGTGTTATAAGCAGGCTTCTATAAATGATGAGCTCCAGAGGCGTTTTGAGGATGCTAAGAGTGCTGATGACATTCATTTGCATCTCAAGGAGCTCTTTGGTGAGCAAACAGGGCCTCTTAGGAATGTTAGCGTCAAGGCGATAATCACTTTACGCATGCGAGATGGGGCTTCGGTCTATGAGCATGGCCTAAAGATGATTGGGCTTGTGGACAAGCTCGTTGGTATGGATCTTACGTTTCCATCGGAGTTGACCACTTACGTGTTGCTCCTATCGCTGCCTAGCTCATTTGATGCTTTTGTGGTGAATTTCAACAGGAACAAGCTGGATCCTACCCTTGAGGAGTTGGTGAATATGCTTGTTACCTTTGATTCCACCATCAAGAAAGAGAAGTCGGTTATTTATGTGGGTTCTTCATCTGGTAATAAAACTAGTCCACATGGGAAGTGAAAGAAGTGTTCTTTCCAACGTCCCCAGAAGAATGTGCCCTTGAAAAGGTAAGCTCTGAATCCCGTTGTGGCAGCCACACCAGTTAAGAATAACAAGACTGCTGATATCTCTCATCACTGCAAGAAGCCTGGACATTGGAGGCGTAACTGCAGAGAATATCTTTCTCAGAAAGGTCCTGGAAATGGTATGTTCTATATTGAAGTAAAAATTTCAATTAACTCTACTTCTTGGTTATTAGATACCGGCTATGGCTCACATCTCTGTAATGATTTGCAGGTGATGAGAAGAAGTAGGAGACTGAGGGAAGGTGAGACCTTCTTGAGGATGGGCAATGGGGCAAGAGTTGCAGCCAAAGCTATTGGAGATGTTTACTTACTTTTGAACAGTGATTTTAAGTAAATTTTAAGAGATGTTTTGTTTGTACGTTATTTGGTGAAAAATATTGTTTCCATTTCTGTGCTTGACAAAGATGGATATTCTTGTTTGTTTAGCAAAGGTGTTTGCAACATTTACAAGAATGAATGTTTGATTGGTACGGTTGAACATGAAAACGATCTCTATAACTTAAAATTGAAAGATATTCCACTAAACAACTTCCAAGCAATAACAACAGCAAACAAGCGAAAACAAGTTACTCTAAATTCGTCACAATTATGCCATGCTTTATTAGGACATATTTTCCTAAGAAGGATGAACAAGCTAGTGGGACTAGACATGTAACGCCCCGAAAATTTGTGGGTCCACGCAAACCACATGCATAAAAATTATTAAATTCTCTTGTATTTTAATTAAATATTTTAATTGCATAAATTAATTATGTTGTGCATATTTACATGTTTAAAATATATATCTCTATATAGTTGCATTAAAATGTAATTTTTAAAAGGTTATTCGAGTCGCGATCGAGGAACGAAGACCGATGGCTGGAAAATAGAAAATGTTTTTAATAAATAATTCTTTTTAATTATTTAAAATAAGGGTGATGCTTTTTCTTATTTTTGAAAATAAGGGGTTTTGAGATGATTTTATACGCCGGGACGTAATTTTTATCGGTGTTGGATTTTCAACAAAAATACGAATTTTTTGGCAACCCGGCTAATAAATTCACAAATTTATTTTAACAAAACTATTTTAATATTTTAATTAATTCTAATTAAACATGAATGGGCCTAATTGGTGAGCTTATTGGGCCTAAGCTTAATTAAAGATTTAATTAATTATAAAATAAGTTAAACCCACCCAAACCCTTTTCAAACTCTCTCCCACCTCTTTTGCACCATTAAAATTCTCTCCCAAGCAAATACACCACACACACGACACACACACAGCATATTGAAGGACTTTTCAAAGGGTTCAAGGAAAAGCTAGCCAACGTCTTCGTTTCGCTCCGTTCCTCGTCGCCAACGGTTTTTCGTGCGTATATAACGTAAAGGCACGCCATAAATCTTCTTTTTCTCATCTATCACATCATATTACATGTTTTAATTATGTTTGCATGGAAAATATAGTGGCCTTTTAATTATTTTCGTTTTTATGCCATAGCATGTCAAAAACTCATGTTTTTATGTTCTAAAACTTCTGTTAATGATGCATAAAGGGGCTGCCATCATAGGGTTATGAAAAGGGATGAATTTGGGAGGGTTTAAGGTCCTAAACAAGTTGACACAAGGGCTAGACACGGGGTAGGAAAGGGTTGCTCGAAAATTGAGTCCTTGTGTACAAGGACTCTTCGACGAGGACTCTACGAGGGCCAAGGTTTCTAGCTGTGGTGAGTGTGTGTTAAGGGAACAAAAAGGGACTGTAGGATGGTTCAAAGGGGGATGTGCGATGCTAAGGGTGAAGGATACACGATTGCGAGAGGGCGGAGGGCCGCACATGGCTAAGGAGTCGCGGCTGCGAGGCTGCAGCTTCTGGGAATGGGAAGCTCGGTCCAGCAGGTTCCTTAGGGGTTAGTCAGGGTCCTAGGAGGGTCAACTAAGGTCTGGACATTTGGCTAAGGGGCTGGAGTCGAGGTTAGCTTAGGATCAAACCAAATATGGGCTAGGGTTTGTGCAGAAATTTTCAGTTGGTATCAGAGCAAAGGTCCTGTAAAGGGTTGTGCCACCATCAGCGCCAGAAAGATCAGTCGTCAAGCCTCAAAGTTGTAAGTTTTTACATGCTTTATATGATTTTGTGATGTTACCTGCATAACTACATAAATTATATGTTTACGTCACATGTTTAATAGTTTTATGATAATATATGATTTATATGTTTTAGATTTTTATACGTGATATGATATGAAACGAAAAAAAAATAAATTTTCTAGTACTTTTAAAGCAATAAAAAGGACAGGACGTTTCAAGGCGTGTTTGATATTAATTCTCTCACGACTTGTTAATCCTGTCTAAAAGAAAAGATGACAGAAATTTCCTTTAAGGGCCATGTCGAGCGAGCCAAAGGATTATTGGATTTGATCCATACCGATGTGTACGGTCCACTTAGCATCACCACTAAGCATGGAAATGCCTACTTCATCACCTTTACTGATGATTTTTCGATGTATTGGTATGTGTATTTGATGAAATACAAATCTAAAGCCTTTGAAAGGTTCAAATAATTCAGAAGTGAAGTAAAGAAACAGTTGGGACGAAGCATCAAGTCACTTCGATCGATCGAAGTGGTGAATACTTCAGTGCTGAGTTCCAAAAGTATCTTAGGGAGAATGGGATTTTCTCGCAGTGGAATCCGCTTGCTACACTGCAGTTGAATGGTGTTTCATAGCGTCATAACCGGACATTGATGGACATGGTTCGGTCTATGATGGGGTTCACGGAGTTGCCACCATCCTTTTGGGGATATGCGCTTGAGACAGCGGAACTGTTGTTGAACAATGTCCATTCAAAAGCAGTTGATAGGACACCATATGAGATATGGTTTATTAAGCCTTCCAAATATTCTTATCTTAGAATATTGGGATGCCCTGATTAAGTGAAGCATGCAGTGGGAGATAAATTGAATAGTCGATCCATTTAATGTTACTTTGTTGGATATCCAAGGAATTCAGTTAGATACTATTTCTATCATCCCCAAAAAACAAAGGTGTTTGTTTCTAGGAATGCAACATTTTTGGAAAAGTAATTTCTATTAGATAGAAAAGGGGAGATGATAGAACTCGAAGAGGTTCGAGAGATACCCACAATTGTAGAACCAACACCCGAAGATCCAAGAGAGGAGATACAAGCTCCTAGAAGATCCGAGAGAGTCTCGAGACCACCTATGAGGTATGGTCAGCTTCTTGAAGAGTGCAATGATGAGCCTAACCATGGATGTGAACCAATAACCTTCAAGGAAGCGTTATCTGACGCCGATTCATCCAAGTGGCTTGAAGCTATGAAATCTCAGATGAATTCCATGCATTCGAACCAAGTGTAGAATCTTGTGGATTCACATGAGGGAACTGTTCTCATAGGTTGTAAATTGACTTACAAGAGAAAACTTGGTGCGGATGGGAAGATATTGATCTTCAAGGCCCGATTTGTAGCAAAAGGATATACTCAATGACAAGGAGTTGACTTTGAGGAAACCTTTTCTCCAGTTGCAATGTTCAAGTCTATAAGGATATTGCTAGCCATAGCTGCACGGTATGACTATGAGATATAGCAGATGGATGTCAAAACAACCTTTCTTAATGGGGATATTAAGGAAGAGATTTACATGCCTCAACCTGAAGGGTTTACATCTTTCGGGAGTGAGAATATGGTATGCAAACTTCAGAGATCTATTTATGGTCTAAAGTAGGCATCTAGGAGTTGGAACCTCAGATTCGATGATACAATCAAAGAGTTTGGTTTTACTAAGAATCCTGAAGAACCCTGTGTATAAGAAGGTCAGTGGGAGTGCTGTGACATTCTTGGTGCTTTATGTTGATGGCATTCTACTCATTGTGAATGATATAGGGATGTTGCAATCAACTAAAATATGGTTAGCTAGTAAGTTCTTGATGCAGGACTTGGGTGAAGCATCTTTTGTATTGGGAAAACAAATCTATAGAGATAGATCAAGAAGATTGCTTGGTCTCACCCAATCCACATGCATTGATACCATCGTCAAGCGGTTCTTGATGGATGAGTCCAAGAGAGGACACATACCAATGTGTCATGTTGTGTCCCTATCCAAATCTATGTCTCCCAAGCCTGATGCAGAAATAACGGCGATGACAATCATTCCTTATGCATCTGCAATTGGTAGTATCATGTATGGGATGATATCTACACGTCCTGACGTGGCTTTTGCACTAAGTGTAGTGAGTAGATATCAATAGAACCCTAGTCTTCCACACTGGAAAGCTGTGAAAGACGTCCTTAAGTATTTGAGAATGACCAATAAGTTGTTCTTGGTCTATGAGGGTGGAGAACTGAAATTGAAAGGCTATACCGACTATAGCTTCCAAAGCAATATCGATGACTCAAAGTCAACCTCTAGGTTCGTATTTATGCTAAATGGTGCTGCTGTCTCTTGGAAGAGTTCCAAGCAAGACAGTACTGTGGATTCCACCACTGAGGCCGAATACATTGCTGCATCGGCTGCAGCAAATTAGGCTGTTTGGTTAAGAAATTTCAAATAAGAGTTAGGCGTCATTCCTAATGGGGTTTCTCCCATCCCGATGTTTTGTGACATCACGGGAGCCATTGCTCAGGCGAAGGAGCCAAGGTCTCATCAGAAATCCAAACATATATTTAGAAAGTACCACATCTTCTTAGAGATTGTTGAAGGAGGAGAAGTGTCGATTGACAAAGTCGGCTCCGCAGATAATGTTGCTGATGCACTAACTAAGCCTTTAACTGGACAATTATTCCAGAAGCATCACGAATCAATGTGTTTGAAGCATATGGGTAGTTGGCTCTATTGCAAGTGGGAGATTGTTAGAGCATGTGCCTGGCGAGCCAAGTGTTGGCCGAGTGTTTCCAATGAAACTCTATGTATAAACAATCTTTATTTCAATAATATTTGAAATTATTGTTTTGGCACATCTTTGTCTATATAAACATGCTAGTTTCATAGATAAAGTTCTAGAATATACAAATAGTATAAAGAATATGAGACGCACATTTCATGAAAATCATCTTTGGAATACTGTATATTCTAAACAGTTTCTAGTCGATTCTGCCACCGTTAAGAAGGATAAAGGCCGTTCGAGTTTGAGACTAGTATCTGTGACGTGAGTGTTGTGTTTCATTGGCATGCAGATATGTGGTCCTTGTAGAGTGCACTGAACAACCCTCCATAAAGGACTTTCCAAGTGGTTTTCACTTATTGAGTGGTAACGTCCTAGTTTATGGTTGTACACCATTAGTCCTTATGACTCGGGACAACATTGTGACTTTATATGCTAGCATTACACTTTGACATGTTTACTGACTCATATGGGGTCATCAGGTGGCAAGGTTGGGTGTTTTGTCGAAACATATAGGAGTCTATGCATTGTAGTAAGGGATTCACTGCTTACCTTCGGGTATGGATATCCTATGTGATCTCATGTGTATGTAGTTTTAAATATCTTATCAGAGTGTTGGTGGTAATTAAGAAAGGGGTTTCTTATATTACACCATCGATGCAACTACAACATGACACATAATATCTATTATTTGACAGTTCTTGATATACCAATAATGGTCGAATCGATCGGGATATATGAGTTGAAGAGACCGTACTGTACGATAACCATAATGGAATGGTTTTTGCAGGCACTATCATTTTATACCTAGGAAATCATGTAAGCGATATTGTTAGGCGTTTAACATGATTGGTTGGGTACTTTCAGACTTGAGTTCTGACGTTCTCATTATCAAAGAGTTGATAAATAAGAATGGAGCAACTGGGGAATGCTTGAATAAGGACACGTTTAGTCCCAAATCACATTGGGATGTGAACCACTGCTAGTTGTATCAATGAATCATTGAGGGTCACACAAGTGCTAACCTTCTAGATCCCATTGAGAAGGAAAAATAGTTCAACGTGTTGAACGACATATAAATGAGTTTATAAGCGCAAAAGAAAATTGAAGTATGACTTCTAGATGAGGATTACGAGGAATGTAACTTTAAATTTGTGAAAATGTTCCTAAATTAAAAGATGGCTCAAATAAACAATGTATTTGAAAATTTTGATTTTCATAAACATTATTATGGACTAAATTAAATTAATTCAAGTGTTGAATTAATTAAACATTAGTGGATCTAATGGAGTCCAAATAATTAAATTAATTCAAATGTTGAATTAATTAAATGACATTAGTTTTGTAGAGCCCAATAGGAATGAATTATTTAACTAGTGGGCTTGAGTAAATTGAAGTAAGGTTTAATTGGTCTGAAACGTGTTTGAGATATTTAAATAAAAGCCCATGGGCTTTGTAATTGTTACAAGCCCAAATAAAATGCATGCAAGGGGGGTAAAAGGTTGGAGGTAACTTTTTCAATAAACAAGGCATGTCATGCTCATGCACTTTTATCTTTTTTCCATCACAAAGAAAAATTTTCCTCCCCTTCTCTCCAAGCATAGTGAGCGAATTTTTCACTCAATAATTCTCGCATTTTTGCTTCTTTATTTGTTGAGAAAAGTATACACTTCTCAAACAAAAATGCTTTAATTTTTCTAGTGCAAAATTAGAGTGAATCTTCCTTGTTAGTGGTGGACCTAATTTGAAGGAAGGAGTCCATTTGAGCAAGGTGTGCTCTTGGAAAGCTTGTAAATTGTCTACCCTCAAGAGCTAAGTTGTTTACTACTTAGTTGGAGCCAAAACATCAATCCTTGTGATTTATAGGTACATTTCTAAACATACTGACATTTTTGTTTATTTGTATTTGCTACACATCAAGTGAAGGAGGTGCTCGGTTTTTGCTATGAAAATATATTTTTCGAAACTTCTGTTGCACTTCTGAGCACCGTAACCGATCCCCTTTCAACTATAAAGACTTGTTTCAAAATTTAAAGATTGTTCTGAATTCGGGAAAGATTGCGTATGTCCTTGATAAGAAGCCACCGAGGGAAGCACCTTCGGACGTGAGTGAGACTGAGTTGGCTAAACTTGAGAAATTGTGGGACCATGATCTTCAAGCTAAGAGATGCTTGTTGACTTCTATGTCGAATGAAATTCAAAAGAGGTTCTAGGAGGCGGTGAATGCTGCTGACATTCACCTTCATCAGAAAGAATTGTATGGTGTACAAACTCGTTCAGAGAGACATGCTACTGTTAAGGAACTCATGACTACACGTTTGCGAGATGAGACTTCGGTCCATGAGCATGGTGTTAGGATGTCTGGGCTCATCGAGAAATTGATGGGACTTGACGTATTTATTCCTAGTGAGCTCTCGACTAATATTCTCTTGTTGTCACTGCCCTCCTCGTTCGATGGATTTGTGGTTAATTTTTATATGAATAAGCTCGAGGCCATCCTTGAAGAGTTGGTCAACATATTTACTACTTATGAAGCCACGATCAAGAAAGAAAAACATGTTCTTCTAGTGTGATAATCGTCCAGTACGAAAAAGGGAGCCCAAAATAAAAGCAAAAATTGTTCTGCCCCACCAAAGAAGAACAAGCCCAACAAGAAACCATACAAGAAACCCACTTCGGGGCCCTCAAAGCCTGATAAGTCAGAACATGTCTGTTTCCATTGCAACAGGCCTGGACATTGGAGGCGTAACTGTACGGAGTATCTTGCCCAGAAGCCTTCTGGCCATGGTATGTTTTACATAGAAGTAAATGTCTCAATTAATTCATCTTCTTGGGTATTGGATACCGGATGTGGATCTCATCTATGCAATGATTTGTAGGTGATAGCAAGAAGCAGGAGACTTAGAGTTGGCGAGACATTTATAAGATTGGGGAATGGAGCAAGGGTTGCTGCAACTGCTATTGGAGACATTACATTGATTTTGAACAATAATTCTAAGTTATTTTTAGAGGCTTTTTTCATGTTCCTGAATTGGTTAAAAACATTATTTATATTTCAATGCTTGATAGAGATTATTATTCTTGTGTTTTTGCTAAAGATGTTTGCAATATTTACAAGAATGAATGTTTGATAGGAACCGGCGAATTAATAAACGATCTCTATAACTTAAAATTGAAAAATATTCCCTTAAACAATATCCAAGCACAAAAGAAAAAAACAACAAACAAAAGAAAGTTAGATGATTCAAATCCAACACAAATATAACACGCTAGACTAGGTCACATTTCCCAAAGAAGGATGAAAAAAATAATGGGAGAAGACATGTTTGAATTGTCAGACATAAATTCCCTACCTACTTGTGAGTCCTGTCTGAAAGGAAAAATGACAAAGACTCCCTTTAAGGGAAATGTGGAACGTGCACATGGTCTACTAGATTTTATCCACACAGACGTTTGTGGACCGCTAAGTGTTAAAACAAAATATGGAAAAACCTATTTCATTACCTTTACTGATGAAGATTCGAGGTATGAGTATGTCTATTTGATGAGACACAAATCTGAAACTTTTGAAAAGTTCAAAGAATCCAGATCAGAAGGAGAAAAAAAATTAGGAAGAATTATTAAGACACTTTGATCTGATCGAGGTGGAGAATAATTGAGTACTAAATTGTTCGATTATCTAAATGAGAATTGGATTCTCTCACAGTGGACTCCACCAGCGACACCACAATTTAATGGTGTTTTTGAATGTCATAATCGAACTTTGATGGCCATGGTTCGATCTATGATGGGATTCACTAAATTTCTTACATCGTTTTGGGGCTTTACGCTTGAAACTGTGGCTATGTTGTTGAATAATGTCCATACAAAAGCAGTGGATAAAACACCATATGAGATTTGGATGGAAAAAACTCTCAAATATTCTTAATTAAGAATATGAGGATGTCCTACTTACGTAAAGAAAACAGTGGAAGACAAATTGGATTGTCGATACGTTTTGTGCTACCTTGTAGGATATCCAAAGAATTTTGTTGGATATTATTTCTATCATCTCAATGAAGCAAATGTGTTTGTTTCAAGAAATGCCACATTCCTAGAGAATGAATTTATTTTAGATAGAAAAGGCGAGATGATAGAACATGAAGAAATTCAAGATACTCCCTCAACGGTAGAAGTTGAACATCATCCCCAACAGCCAGTAGTTGAAGTACACGCACCTAAAAGGTCTAATAGAATTATTAGACAACCTGCTAGATATACGCTTCTTCATGAACGAGGCCATGCTGAGCCATGTGTTGGATGTGATCCAATGAACTTTAAAGAAGCAATATCTGACAGGGATTCATCCAAATTGCTTGAAACCATGCAGTCTGAGATGGACTCTATGTATTCAAACCAAGTTTGGATATTAGTGGATCTGTCACGGCTCGGGACCGAGGCGTCGGTGACATCCGGCATTGTTTAACAATTTGCATGAAAACAATATGCCTCGTAGCAAATAGTTAAAAACAAGTCTTTTTCATAAAGTAATTTTGTCTTTTACAGTGACAACAGAATGGAGATTACATCAGTGTCGCGGAATCTAAATACAAAAAAATACAAAGTCTTGATCCTTAATCTTTTGATACGGTCACCAACCCTAGAATGTCTCCTGTTCCTCCTCATTCAATTGTTCCTCATTCTTATCTGGGAAAGATGTAAGGGTGAGTCCTTTGGAAAACACTCATCAAGTGAGGGCCGATCGATTACCACAAATACATATTATGATAATTTAAAAGCATTTTTTAATAGACTTTAAAAACATAGTATATCGACTTTATCATACCATACCATAATTAGAATCAAAATGTGGAACATATATTATCAAAACAAGTTAGAATAGAACATATCAGTACAAACGAAACACTGTTATTCATCTCGTTATCCATGGTCAAATTGTCCTCCAAATGTTAGTCCTTTACGGGGTGAGGCCAGAACACAGTTTTATATCCACTGATGGGGGCCAGACAGAAAACAGTTTTATACCCAATGATGGGGGCCATACAGAGTTTACAATCGTCTTTCCATAACCAACTCGAGTCATAACAATGTATTACAAAATCAGATTCATCAAACAGTACTTATCAGAATTGTGACAGGAATCAGCAAAATCAAATAACATCGAAAACAGAGGAAACATATTGTACATTGATCGAGATTTTTATAAAAATGAATAGAATTTTTTTCGAAAAGGGCTAGACACACATACAAGCATGTCATAATATACTTATACAAAATTTAACTTACAAATGAATACTTAGCAAAAAACCACTTACCGAACTTTGAAGGTATAATCCGAAGCTCATTGAAACTCGGACGAATGTTGATCGATCTTTGGACAGGGCCTCACGACAGTGTTTGACAATAATTTATACAACGAAAAATCCAGAACAAGCTTTCCTTTTTCCTCCTTGGTGCGGCGGCTAAGAGGTATTTGTGTGGAGAGGGGGGGCCGAACATTGAAGGCTTTTTGGGAGAGTTCTTTTGTGGCTTTCAACATCAAATATCAATCAGTTTATGCATGACAGAACTAAATATACAAAAACTAGTTGCCTTGAACTCTTGAAGAGCTGCAATGATCTTGAGTCTCTTTGCTAGATAAACAGCTAGCTGCCTTGGACATGATCTCTGTGTTGCCAAGCTGGTCGAGCTGACTTAAACTGGACTCAGCTGATGTTGAACCGCATTGATCATCTACTTGATCTGATATTGCAGTTAGGCGGCGGTATATTGCTGATGATTAAGCTCCAGTTTAATCATCCAACATAGATAGGCTTTGTCTGTTGATCAGCTTCAACTGGTAGGCTAGCAACTGAAACCTTGTCTTTCGATAAGTTTTGCTGAATAGCCAATAGGTAGGACTCATACCCCTGCAGGCTGATTAAAGCCCCAAAGCTCTGAGTCGAGAGAAGTGGCTACAATGTTAGTTGCAGAACGAATCCTTTCTACTCTTCGCAATGAGCGTTAGATAAACATTTTCAAATAGTTTGAAAATAATATAAATTACTTTTAAATAGCATTTAAAACTATTTTAAAGTAAAATAATTTTAGTCATTTTTCAAATGTCCTTAGAATAGCAAGCTCTGATACCAATTGATGGATCGTGTGCGGGCACCTTTGAGGTTGCTTCAAACACAATATTCTCAATCAGCTACAATAGCTTGTGTTCTAAGAATGTGTACACCGATGAATTAGATTTGATACCAAGCGAAAAACACTCGAAGTAATCTTTTGTTAAGAAAAACTGAAAGATTTTAAAAAATTAAAGACTTGTGTAAACTTATCGACTGAAATACAGGGAATCAGTTGTAGCTTCTGTCAATTCAACTATGAACTTAACTGAACTGATATCAGCTGAACTGATCAAATCAGTTTAAAGCACAGTTAAACAGTTAAATACACAAGATATGTTTATGGATGTTCAAAAAATTTTACTGCTCCTGCGTAACCCCTTTTACCACCTCGGGTAGTTTCCACTAGAAGATTTTGATTTATACAACACCTTGTACAAACCCACCCATCTTAGGACTTACCCACTGCCTAACTGAACTCCTAATCTAGATTGAAGGCATCACTTTCCAGCCATCACTTTAACTGTTGTGTGTCAAAGACTACATACACAAGATTTACGTCTATGTGCAAGACTATATTTGAGTGGTGGGGTGTGTGTGAATGAGAACTGATATCGGAAAACAATCCAAAAGGTGTTGTTATACATTGAGGGAAATGAGCTTCTACACTAAGCTGATATAACTTGAAGTGTTCCCTCGACTGGGGTGATTGCTTCTTTAAAAAGCTGATATGTGATCGAGCAAAACTTGCGCCTTAATAATAATTTATAATATTTACGCTCGAAATAATCGCAAGTGCACGATGTCAAGTAATAGTATAATGTATGAGAGTACGAGTATTGTTCCCACAGAGACTGTTTTATACAATTATTATTTTCAACTATTCAACTTTTAGCAACGATAATTTGATTGATAGTTAACTACTGAAATGGCGCAACTAATGCTAACTACAATATTCAAAAATAAAATGATTAATTAAAATTCAATGACAAATGAATTTGTTGGAAATTTTGGTTCACCTACCCCTCCCTAATTTAACCAATTAACCTCGACAATTATTTACGCTTTTGACAGGATTTCCTACACAATTAAACACGCCCTCTCGAGCTGTGCCAAACTAAATCTACTCAGTGAAGTAATTAAATCTCTTTAATTATTTATCAAAGGTGAATTTTCTATCGGTCTATGAAATCCCCTAGCTTTCGAGCCTTAGGACTATAACTATCAACATGTACCCAATTTCATATTTCTATGTAAATTGTTGATCCACGGACTATGCCACCCATTCCTAGCACAAGTTATTCTCTCGAACTCACTCGCGATATGAGATTATTATTAAATTTAGCTACGGTTTAATAATGAAATGACATTAATAACATACTCAAACATAGAACAAACGTCGAATATTAATGCATTAAACCAAAGATTCGGGGTAGGATCCCCTTAGTCCCAACAAATATAAAATTTTAGATACTAGAATTCATAGTACAAATAAGCAAAATAATGTTTAAACAATAAATTGTAAATTAAAAATACTATATTTGAAGAAAAACGCAAAGAACGATGCTTGGGATTTCGATAATCTTCAACTCCAAGCTCCTCTCTATTCCAAAGCTCCTTGGTGGCTGCTGAACAATGTCTCTCCACCCAAATTTGTCCCCAAAAACCCTTCTATATCAGTCATGGGCTCCAAAATAAGGAAACAAATCGACCCTAGAATCTTTCCAAAAATCAAATGCGCTCGGGCGCACATAAGTTTTTGCCCGGGCGGATGTCCCTCACAAATCTGCTTCTAATTTTCCCATCGATGAGCCCGTGCGCTCATAAGTTTCTGCCCGGGCGGATATTTTTCGGCCTTATTCTCCAATCCACATCTTGCAGGTGCCGAGTGCAAATAAGTTTCCGCCCGGGCGGATATTTTTCGACCTTCGATCACTTCTCTTCTTATTATTCCTGAATTTCCTGCATTTTCAACCATGTGACATATGAGCCACTAAAAAAACATAACAAATGACAAAATGCATGCAATCTAAACAGTATGTGCAACACAATGAGACATCACATAACATGAAAAACATGTAAAATCCACCTATATCAACCCCCCAATGCTAACCTTTAGCTCGAGGGAAATCCACCTATATCAACACCCCAATACTAACATTTTGCTTGCCCTCAAGAAAAACAGGTGACACGAAAAAATGGAACATAACATATATTAGCTCAACAGTGAGTTCATGGTCCCAATTAGCCTCAGCGAAACTCAACACATTCCCTTATCGATCAATGCAAAAGCACAACTCTTTGCACCTTCCTTGGTCTAGACACTGTTTCAAATGAAACCTGAACATGTGTGTGTTTCGTGATATATATATATATATTTCGACTTAATTAGAATACATTAATGAAAGGAATATATCAGGACCATGAATTTCAGATTCAGATCCACGCGTTCTACATTTTTAGCCAGGAATAGGATTTCATTACTTTATTCGGCTCCTCAACATCTTACATCTCCATCGTTATCTAGGAATAGGATTTTATTCCTTTTGTAGAACCCGTAAATTAGACTACGTATAAGCCATGCACAATTCCTAATATTTTAAATTAAAATTATTTTATTGCATGAGTATTTACTTACTTTTCTTTGAATTTAATTATTTTATGCAGTAGTTTAGTTGCTATCTTTTCAGTTAATTAAGTGAGACCGGACTGGAGTTGGAGTTTGGAGATAAAATTTAATATTAAGAAAACATTCCTATAATTTATTTAAAATAAATAATAAATTAAATTAATGTGAAAGAAAGTTTAAGGAATTATTCGAATAATTTGAGATAAGTAGTAAATAAAGTTCAATAATTAATTTCTTAATTCACTAAAATATTTAATGAGTAGATAAAACTCTAAAGAATTAAAATACAAGATTTAAGAAATATTTTCCCCTCCATTTTTATCTACAATTTTCGGCCCTTCCCTAATTAATTTAAAAATAGTTGTCAACCCATTTATTTAATATCTTCCCCCATCCATTTCATGATAAATAATTCCCTAAAAATTTTATCACCACTAATTAATATTTAAGCAATATTCTACCATGTTATCTAGCAATATTTTCCTTTTTTTTAATAAAAATTGGCCACTACCTTTGGAAGATTTAAAAAGTTTAACAACTCTTTTCCTTGATTCCTTTCCTTATCCATTTTCTTGGGAGATAATTCCATCACACTAAATCTTCAATAATTATTAATTAAGCAATTTACCATCACATTTAATTGAATAAAATCGGTCATCCCTTGATTTTTTTAAAAGATTTTAATTTGTTTGACAATTTATTATTTAATTAGCTTTCCTTAACTTTTTCTAGGTAGATATCTTCCCCACCTTTTAATTCACTAACAAATAATTAATTAAGCAATTTTCTTCTTGAACCTAGACTAAATTTTGGCCCCTTGCACCTCTAACATTCCCCAAAAATCTTTTGATATCCTTCATATTTTCCTTATCTCAAAAATTCATGGATAGCAAGATTTTTTGTTACCATTTAATCTCTCATTCTATCTTGCAATTTCCATTCACTCTCCTAATCATTATTCCCTCTCCTCACCACCGAAAATCAGAGGAAACCTCAGTGTAAAAAAAAAACCGTGAGAAATCTGAGAGAAAATAGAGAGGAAAAATCGAGTAAAAGAAAAGAAAGAAGAAGACTCCTCCGCGCCGCGTCGTGTTTTCTTTTTGTTTTCTTCAAAACAAAAATCCAGGCATGCATATGTTTTTATTTACCCTTCAATCAAGTCATATAGGTATTTTTAAACAACGCATGTACATGATTTTATTGCAAGAAATTCGAAACTCATATCAATTATTTTCGAAAATGTAGATGCAGATTTCGGCCCCTTCCCTTGCTACCTCACGGGTTGGCTTGTTTTAATTGTTTCAGGTATTGGTCCGACCCTAGGCTCCCAAGGCTGCTTCTAGGCATGTACTAGGACATGTTAGGACCATGTTGGTCCAAGAGTTCAAGCCCCATGCATGCTGGAAATCGGATATGACAACAACTCCATCCTAGTGTCACTTGTGTTTCAATTTTCTGTCATCTTGCTGTCATGGGAGATTTTCTGATCTTGGCTGCCCTAGGGGCCTATAGCCATGGTTAGAACACCCCCTATCATGTCTAAGACGTGACCAAGTCGCCCTTTCGAGGCTTGGTCCATGGTTGAATCGGTTTTCAAATAAAAGAAACAAGAACAGCCCCACCCCTTTCGGCCCTTTTGAATTCTGCATGTGTCCCTCGGTTGTTGGTTGTTTGGGGTGGACCTTGGTCGGCCTCTGGCCCTTAGCCCTTGTTCACACCCTACCCCTTGATGTCTAGATCGAGCCATGGTCAATCAATTGGCCACAGGAATGGTTCATGACAGCAAGAACCATAGCAACCTCCCACGCGCAGGTTTAGTGCTCGGGTGGGACGTGTGGTTTGATTTATGTAGTGGTTCGAATTGTGGCTGGCCTAGGGCCCTTAGCCATGGTTTAAATCATTCCTTAGGACGTTGGTAAGAGTCTCTGGTTGGTGGTTCAAGCCCCAATGGTCGGTAGTCTCGAAAATGATGCAAGGAAACCGAAGTGCGGCTGCTGTAATTTTGACAGCAAGTAGTGCTGAAGTTCAAAGGTAAGTTTCGGGTTCTTGGTTGGCTTTTAGCCTATGGCCTTGGATTGGACAGTACCTCATCAAGTTATGAAGGTCATGTTTTTGGTCGTTCGTGATTCGGATCAGTTTAGAGGTCGTACGAGAACTTACGGTGCAATGTGCCAAAGTGACTCTCGAAAGAGCATTTCATGTTTTTGGCCTCCATTCACTAAATTTCGAGTACTGTAATTTTAGGAGCATTATTTCATCATTTTAAGAGTATTTTAATCATGACTAAATGATGGTTCAGTGTTGGTTCGGGTTGGCATTGAGTCATGGTTAAATACTAAGTCGTTGAGCATAATTGTCTCGCTTTTGGAGTCAATTACAAAGTGTGGTCAAGTTAAACCATTTGCATATTTTTCATGTGAGATTTAGGTCGCAGCGAGCCTGAAAACGATCCAACCCATTCGGTAAAATTAATACAGGATATTTAATTTCGTTGTTTAATTACATTAGGTGCAAAAATATAAAATATTCATTTTTGAGAATTATGCGATATTGCTTGTGGCCATTTCACTATCATGAGATTATTGTATCACCCGGTGGTCACTTACCGGTTCAGTTCAGTTCCACCCAGTATACTGTGGCATTAGTCTGATCAGACGATCATTACTTCACCCGGTGGTCACTTACCGGTTCAGTTTAGTACAGTTCATGGGGCCACTTGCGTAGAAGATATTCTTAACAGAAAATTATTATTTCATGACAGGGCTCTACAGAGCGAACATTTCACTTATGATTTTAAGTTCAGTTACGCACGTATTATAATTACTCATGACATGATATATATTTACGTTACTCCAGACTCACTACATTTTACCTTGCATGCAATTTTATTATTTATTTACTTACTCGTTATTTACGATATATGCATGCTGAGTCTTTAAACTTACTAGACTTGATTGTCGTAGGTACGAATGAGCTCGGGACCGAGGACGGGGACCAGTGAGCCATCTTGGTTTGGCAGTAGTGGAACCCGAGGACCTCATTTCAGCATTTACCAATTTTTTTATGCTCAAACATTTTATCTTTCATTGGATTATTTTTAATTGTTATTTTGCAAACAAATATTTACTTCCGCTGTTATTTTGAATATTTCACTTCATCTATCGGTTGAACTATGAATGAGACATTTTAATTATTTAATGAGGCATTTTAATTATTTAAATATAAAATTTTTAATTTTTCCGCAAATTTTCAAACATGAATTTTTGGGCCATTATAGCTGGTATCAGAGCAATGATTCTGTATAGGGTTGTGCTACTACTGACCTCAAGAAGCTCACGAAGTCACGTCTTTGGTCTGTAAGTTTTACATTTACGCATTTTATTTAAAGCATGAATTATTTTAACTGCATGTTCTCATGGATTATTTTTAAGTTCAGATTTTAATTGTTCAGTATTTATTTAAACTTAAAATAAATTATGGAATTATGCATGTTAGTTACGTATGGGTTATGTATGGAATAGTATGCCTCCTAGACATATTCTTGAGCGTACGAGAGATGATGAGCCTCGCCAGGAGGACAGAGATTAGCAGAGGCAGGAGGGGCACGGACCTCCACCCCCTCCACTGACATGAATGCCCAGATGCTAGCTGGGATGACACAGTTCTTCGCGCAGTTTGCGGGGAACAATGTTGGAGCAGCCAGGCCGACAGGGCGTGAATCTGTCTATGAGAGATTCATGAAGATGCGTCCTAAGGAGTTTTCAGGGACGACGGACCCCATGATTTCCGAGGGATGGATCAAGTCCCTCGAGGTTATCTTCGAGTTCATGGAGCTTGGAGATGCAGACAGAGTTCGATGTGCCACTTATTTATTCGGAGGAGATGCCCGCTTATGGTGGGAAGGAGCGTCAGTAGCCCTGAACTTGGCTACGCTGAGCTGGACAAGCTTTACGGAGGTATTTTACTCCAAATATTTAACTCACGAAGTGCGTTCCACGTTGACTAAGGAGTTCATGACCCTGAGACAGGGAGATCTGACTGTTACAGAGTTCATCCATAAGTTTGAGAGGGGCTGCCATTTTGTGCCCCTGATCGCAAACGATGCCGGTGCCAAGTTGAGACACTTTCTGGATAGTTTACGGCCAATCTTGCGCCGTGATGTTAGGGTGGCTGGCCCTAATACTTATGATGTTGCCGTCTCCAGAGCTCTAGCTGCAGAGCAGGACCAGCGTGACAGTGAGAGAGATCGCCAAGGGAAGTGACCGATTCCAGTACCACACCGCCCTCCTCCTCCTCAGCAGCAGTATTAGAAACAGAGGCCTTTTCACGGCCCACCCAGAAACAGAGGCCAGCAGCAACAGCAGCAGTGGGGACGTGCAGTCCCAAGGACCTTTGAGCACCCTGTCTGTCCCAAGTGCTCACGCCGCCATCATGGAGCATGTATGTATGGTTCCGGGAAGTGTTACAAGTGTGGTAGCCCAGACCACTTGCTACCGCAGTGCCCACAGGGAAGTCTGCCTACCCAAGGCAGAGTCTCTGCTCTCCATGCAGCGGAGACGAACCCAGACACCATGCTTATGATAGGTATCTTACAGCTTTAATTTTATATTTGAAATTCGATGTTTTGGGAATCTGGATTAATATTTTGAACTTAGAATTGCGATAAGATTGCATGCTCTACTCAATATTATATTCGGGTATTAGGTTAGAAGAACTTTGATCCTTGCATGTCTATAAGTTTAGTTCTTGTAACTATTGGGTTCAACTTAGAGTTCAAATCTTTCAGGGAGAATTTTTATATCTGGTTCCGCTACGAAAGCCTTGATAGATTCAGGGGCTACTCACTCGTTTATTTCAAAGGTCTTTGCTAACTTCCTCAAGGTCAAGACCGTTGGGTTAGATGTGGCGTATTCAGTAGTACTACCTTCTGGGGAGGAGATGACAGCTACCAATGTGGTCCGAAACATAGACCTCGAGCTTCATGGCAATCTTGTTTATGCGGATCTTAACGTGCTACCAATGCTAGAGTTTGACATCATTCTAGGGATGGACAGGCTATTGCGGAACAGAGTTTTAATTGACTTCCAGCGGAGATCTGTTCTAGTCCGACCGCCTGGGATGACGTAGTTCTTGTTTGAGCCAGACAGGTACTTTCTTTTACCGCGTATTATCCCTTATGTCCAGGCTAGGAAGCTCATGCATAGAGGGTGTCGGGCGTTTTTTGCAACTTTTATATCTGTCCCCGAGGCACCCAGTCAGTCAGCCGCGGATGTTCCGATTGTTAGAGACTTCTTAGACGTTTTTCCTGAGGACGTCTCTGGTATGCCACCCGAGAAAGAGGTGGAGTTTTCTATCGAGCTTATGCCAGGTACGGTTCCGATCTCAAAAGCACCGTACCGTCTAGCACCGACAGAGATGGCAGAGCTTAAGAAGCAGATACAGGAACTTCTTGACAAGGAGTTCATTCGCCCGAGTTTTTCTCCATGGGGCGCGCCAGTCTTGTTTGTGAAGAAGAAGGATGGCTCTATGAGGCTTTGCATTGATTACCGGGAGTTGAACAGGGTGACAGTGAAGAACAAGTATCCACTTCCGCGGATTGAAAATTTATTTGATCAGTTGCAGGGAGCTTCGGTATTCTCCAAGATTGATCTGCGTTCTGGTTACCACCAGTTGAGAGTGAAAGATGCCGATGTTTCCAAGACCGCTTTTAGGACTCATTATGGCCACTACGAGTTCCTTGTGATGCCGTTCGGTTTGACGAATGCGCCAGATCTTCATGGATCTCATGAATCACATATTTCAGCCGTATCTTGATCAGTTTGTGATAGTATTCATAGATGACATTCTCGTCTATTCCAAGAATCAAGAGGATCACAGCAGACATCTGACCACAGTGTTGAAGACCTTGCAGAAGCATAAGTTATTCGCAAAGTTCAGTAAGTGCGAATTCTGGTTAGAGAAGGTGGCATTCTTAAGCCATATTGTTTCTAGCCGTGGTATTCAGGTAGACCCAGCGAAGGTTGCAGCAGTCAGAGATTGGATTGTGCCGCAGAATGCATCAGAGATCCGCAGTTTTCTTAGGCTAGCAGGATATTATCGGAAGTTCATTAAGGGATTCTCCTCTATCGCCGTTCCACTCACATCATTGACCAAGAAGAATGTGAAATTTGTGTGGAGCGATGAATGTCAGAAGAGCTTTTATACTTTGAAGCAAGCTCTTATCTCAGCACCAGTTTTGGCCATGCCGTCAGGGCCCGGTGAGTTTGTTCTGTATACCGATGCTTCGAAGCTCGTTTAGGCGCCGTGTTGATGTAGCATGGGTAGGTGATAACATATGCTTCTCGACAGCTGAAAGCTCATGAGAAGAATTACCCTACCCATGATCTAGAGTTGGCCGTCATAGTTTTTGCCTTGATGATTTGGAGGCATTATTTGTATGGAGAGAAGTGACAGATCTTTACCGACCACAAGAGCCTCAAGTATTTCTTTATGCAGAAAGAGCTGAACATGCGTCAGAGGCGTTGGTTGGAGCTTGTGAAGGATTATGATTGTGACATTAGCTACCACCCGGGTAAAGCTAATGTAGTCGCGGATGCATTGAGCAGAAAAGTCGCAGTGATGGCTCATTTGACAGTTTCGAGACCTCTTCAGACTGAGATGCAGAGGTTTGGTCTAGAGACATAACCTCCAGGTAGAGTTCCCTGTCTATCTACCTTGACTATTCAGTCCTCTCTTCTAGACCGTATTCGTAGTGGTCAGTCAGCAGATGAGCAGTTGGCAAAGTGGAAGCAGAGAGATGAGGCCAAGGGCAGTGTCTTGTATACAGAGAGCGAAGGTATAGTGAGATATCGAGACAGGATGTGGGTTCCTAGCAGTGATTCTCTTTGAGCAGATATTCTATCAGAGGCCCACATGTCGCCGTACTCTATTAATCCAGGGAGTACAAAGATGTACAAAGATCTACAATTATTGTATTGGTGGGTGGGAATGAAGAAGGACATCAGACGGTTTGTATCCGAGTGTCTGACTTGCCAGTTAGTGAAAGCGGAGCATCAGAGACCATCAGGTTTGCTCAAGCCTCTTCCCATTCCCGAGTGGAAGTGGGAGAATGTTACCATGGACTTTGTGACCGGTTTGCCGAAGTCAGTCAGAAGATCAAATGCTATCTGGATGATTGTAGATCGTCTTACCGAATCATCGCACTTCTTGCCCATTAAGACGACTTTCACCATGATTCAGTATGCAGAGTTGTATATCCGGGAGATAGTCCGACTTCATGGTATCCCAGTTTCGATCGTGTCTGACAGAGACCCCAGATTCACTTCCTCGTTTTGGAAGAGTTTGCATTCGACCGTGGGTACGAAGTTGCTGTTTAGCACAACTTTCCATCCGCAGACAGATGGACAGTCAGAGCGAGTTATTCAGATTTTGGAGGATCTTCTCTGTGCTTGTGTCATTGATTTCTCAGGGAGTTGGGAGTCGAACTTGCCATTAGTGGAGTTCACCTATAACAACATCTCTCAGCCGTCTATAGGAATGGCTCCGTTTGAAGCACTGTATGAATGTAAGTGTAGATCCCCTGTTCATTGGGATGAAGTAGGAGAGAGAGCAGAGTTGGGTCCAGAGATTATTCAGCAGGCTGCCGATGTAGTAGTCAAGATCCGTGATAGGATGAGGACTGCTCAGAGTCGACAGAAGAGTTATGCGGATCAGAGGAGGAGAGACCTAGAGTTTGCCGTGGGCGACCATGCCTTTGTGAAGGTGGCACCTAGGAAAGGTGTCATGCGGTTCGGAAAGAAAGGGAAGCTCAGTCCGAGATTCATTGGACTATTTGAGATCCTCGACAGGGTTGGGACGTTAGCTTATCGTGTTGCTCTTCCGCCGAATCTGGTCGGAGTACACAATGTGTTCCACGTCTCTATGCTGAGGAAGTATATGGCGAATCCTTCGCATGTCTTGAACTTTGACCCGTTGCAGCTTACTCCGAACCTGTCTTATGAGGAGAGACTAGTGCAGATCTTAGACAGACAGGAGAAGAAGCTTCGGAACAAGCTGGTTAAGCGAGTCAAAGTCAAATGGCTTAACCATTCAGAGGAGAAAGCTACGTGGGAGTCTGAGCCCGAGAGGAGGAGTCGTTATCCTGAGTTATTCGGTGAGTTCTAATTTCGAGGACGAAATTTCTTTTAAGGGGGGAAGGGTTGTAGAACCCGTAAATTAGACTACGTATAAACCATGCATAATTCCTAGTATTTTAAATTAAAATGATTTTATTGCATGAGTATTTAATTACTTTTCTTTGAATTTAATTATTTTATGCAGTAGTTTAGTTGCTATCTTTTCATTTAATTAAGTGAGGCCAGACTGGAGTTGAGTTTGGAGATAAAATTTAATATGAAGAAAACATTCCTAGAATTTATTTAAGATAAATAATAAGTTAAATTAATGTGAAAGAAAGTTTAAGGAATTATTCGAATAATTTGAGATAAGTAGAAAATAAAGTTCAATAATTAATTTCTTAATTCACTAAAATATTTAATAAGTAGATAAAACTCTAAAGAATTAAAATACAAGATTTAAGAAATATTTTTCCCTCCATTTTTATCTACAATTTTCAGCCCTTCCCGAATTAATTTAAAAATAGTTGTCAACCCATTTATTTAATATCTTCCCCTATCCATTTCATGATAAATAATTCCCTAAAAATTTTATCACCACAAATTAATATTTAAACAATATTCTACCATGTTATCTAGCAATATTTCCCTTTTTTTTTAATAAAAATCGGCCACTACCTTTGGAAGATTTAAAAAGTTTAACAACTCATTTCCTTGATTCATTTCCTTATCCATTTTCTTGGGAGATAATTACATCACACTAAATCTTCAATAATTATTAATTAAGCAATTTACCACCCCATTTAATTGAATAAAATCGGTCATCCCTTGATTTTTTTAAAAGATTTTAATTAGTTGGACAATTTATTCTTTAATTAGCTTTCCTTAACTTTTTCTAGGTAGATATCTTCCCCACCTTTTAATTCACTAACAAATAATTAATTAAGCAATTTTCTTCTTGAACCTAGAATAAATTTTGGCCCCTTGCACCTCTAACATTCCCCAAAAATCTTTTGATATCCTTCATATTTTCCTTATCTCAAAAATTCATGGATAGCAAGATTTTTTTTTACCATTTAATCTCTCATTCTATCTTGCAATTTCCATTCACTCTCCTAATCATTATTCCCTCTCCTCACCACCGAAAATCAGAGGAAACCTCAGTGTAAACAAAAAACCGTGAGAAATCTGAGAGAAAATAGAGAGGAAAAATCGAGTAAAAGAAAAGAAAGAAGAAGACTCCTCCTCCGCGCCGCGTCGTGTTTTCTTTTTGTTTTCTTCAAAACAAAAATCCAGGCATGCATATGTTTTTATTTACCCTTCAATCAAGTCATATAGGTATTTTTAAACAACGCATGTACATGATTTTATTGCAAGAAATTCGAAACTCATATCAATTATTTTCGAAAATGTAGATGCAGATTTCGGCCCCTTCCCTTGCTACCTCACGGGTTGGCTTGTTTTAATTGTTTCAGGTATTGGTCCGACCCTAGGCTCCCAAGGCTGCTTCTAGGCATGTACTAGGACATGTTAGGACCATGTTTGTCCAAGAGTTCAAGCCCCATGCATGCTGGAAATCGGATATGACAGCAACTCCCTCCTAGTGTCACTTGTGTTTCAATTTTCTGTCATCTTGCTGTCAAGGGAGAGTTTCTGATCTTGGCTGCCCTAGTGGCCTATAGCCATGGTTAGAAAACCCCCTATCATGTCTAAGACGTAACCAAGTCGCTCTTTCGAGGCTTGTTCCGTGTAGAACCCGTAAATCAGTAGACGTATAAGCCATGCATAATTCTAGATTTTTTTTAAATTTAATTGACTTCATTGCATGATTATTTTAAATGCATTTATTTGAAGTTAATTATTTATTATTTCAGTTCAGTAGTATGATTTTTAGCATTTCAGTATTTTCAGTGAGGCCGGACCGGAGTTGGAGTTTTGAGATAGAATTTAAGATTCGAGAAATATTTCCAGAAGTTAATTTAGCTAGCAAGTAAGTTCATTTAAGTTAGAAAGGGAGGTTTGAAGATTTAATTTAATTATTTGAGGTGATTAAGAAATGAATTCATTTAAGTTATTAAATTAAGGGGTTAGCTCACTAAATTATTTAAAGGATTAGTAAGGCTTTCAAGGATTATTAGTTGACTAGATAATCAACATTTCCCTTTATTTTATCATGCATTTTTCGGCCACCCTTAGTGCTAGAAGATTCATTTTCCAACTCATCAACTTTGACCAATTCTTTGCATGTAATTAGTAGGATAATTCTAGGATTTTTGGGAGCACAATTTAATTAAATAAATGGACATATCCTAGTCTAGAATCAAGATAAATTTCGGCCACCACCTCCTAGAAGCATCCACCAACTCATTTGATATTAAACCATAATTCAAAATTCAAATTCAAAGGGAGTGGACTTGGTCTTGATCCTTCCTTATATCTTGCACCCACTTCCCTCACCCTCCTAACCATTTTTCCCCCTCTCCTTTCTTTCGAAATCTGAGTGAAAATAAGACCCTTTTCAGAGGTAAAAATCGTGAGCCATAGCTAGGGAGAAAGGCAAGAAAATCGAGTTCAAGGAAGGTAGACAAGAAGCGCTCCACCTCCTCCGTGCCGCGTCGTCGTTGTTTCGTTCGTTTTCTTTCGAAACGAAACTAGGCATGTCTAGATTTCTTTCAAACCTCAATCAAGTCATATTATCATTTAATTTTTCAGTACATGATCATGTTGTAGCAAGCAAAAATCGAGATCCATGTCAAAATATTTTGGAACACACATGCAGAATTTTCGACTTCCCTTGACAAGCTTCACGTTTTTCTGAGTTTTGATGGTTTCAGGTATTGGATCGACTCCAGGCTCCCAAGGCGGCTTGTATACATGTAGTAGGATGCATTAGGACCATGTTGGTCCATTCAAACCAGCCCCATACTTGCTGGAAAACCGAAATGGCAGCAAGTTCCCCATAAGTGCAGAAATGTGATTCGAAAATTCAGTTTGGATGTCAAGGAGGAAGGATCTGATCTTGGCTGCCCCAAGGGCCTTTAGCCATGGTTGGATCACTTCCCTAGCATGTCTAAGACGTGACTAAGTTGCCCTTTTGGTGGCTTGGTCCATGGCCCTTCGGTTTTTAATCAAAACGTGAAAACAGCCCCCTCCCCTCTCGGCCCCTTTGGTTTTGACAGCACATGTACTTTGAGTTGGTTGGCTTGGTGTGGATCTTGGTTGGCCTATGGCCCTTAGCCACGGTTCATATCATGCTCCTAGATGTCTAGATCGTGCCATGGTCAATCAAATGGCCACTGGAACGACGCAAGACATCGATCATAGCATCAACACTACACACGCACGCATGAGGGCCCTCGGTGAGAACTTTCGGGTGGTTGCTGGAATGAGGCGAATTTTGGCTGGCCTAGGGCCCTTAGCCATGGTTCAAATCATTCCTTGGGACGTTGTGGAGAGGCTTTGGTCGGTGGTTCAAGCCCCAATGGCCAAAAGTCTCGCAAACGACGCGATGCAAGCTAGGTCGCAGCTGCTGGAAATTACAGCAAGTTGCTGTGTCGGTTCAGAGGCTCGTTCGAGTTCTTGGTTGGCTTTTAGCCCATGGCCTTGGACTGGACAGTGCCTCATTGAGTTAGGAAGGTCATGTTTTTGACCGTTTGTCATTTGGATCATTTTTGAGGTCGTACGAGAATTTACGGTGCAATGTGCCAAATTGACTCTCGAAAGAGCGTTTCGTGTTTTGGCCTCCATTCCACCTAGATTTCGACCCTATCATTTTAGGAACATTATTTTATGATTTTTCAGCGTATTTTAATCATGACTATACGTCAGTTCAGTGTCGGTTCAGGGTGGCTCGGAGTCATGATTAAATGCGAAGTCATTAGGCGTCATAGTCGCATCTTTTGAACGTAAATTGCATAGTTGGTCATGTTTAAACTATTGCATATTTTTCATGGCACAGTTAGGTTGCAGCGAGCCTGGGAACGAACCAATCCAATCCAGTTGGTAAAATTACAGGATTTTTCATTATGCCAGTTAATTATTTTACGTGCATTAAACAGAAAATGATTATTTTTGAGATTTATGCGATATGGCTTGTGGTTCATTCACTATGTGGGAGTGTTATTTTTATACGGTCGCCAGTGACCGATCAGCTCAGTATGGTACCACCCGATCGCCAGTGACCGGCCAGCTCAGTTCAGTTTCAGCCTCCCCGGTAGCCAGTTACCGATCAGTTCAGCTTAGTGCAGTGGCCACAGGCGTAAAACATAATCTCAACAGAAAATTTTACAAGATATTTCAGTACAGGCTCCAAGGAGCAAATATTTTTACAGTGATTTCCAGTTCAGTTATGCACGTATTATAATTGCTCAGTACAGATTATTTTCAGTATGCCTCAGGACAGGATATTTTATCCCATGCATATTTTAAATTCAGATTTTTACTCGTTACCTGCGATATATGCATGCTGAGTCTTTAGGCTCACTAGACTTGATTGTTGTAGGTACTGATGAGGCCAGGGCCGAGGGCGGGGACCAGTGAGCCAGCTTGGGTCGGCAGTAGTGGCACCCGAGGACCTCAGTGCAGCAGTTGTTATGTTTTGCCGCAAACAATTTTTATCAGTTGATGGATATTTTTAAATTGTGATTTTTGGAAAACTTTATTTTCTTCCGCTGCAATTATTTTGAAATATTGAACTTGTTTCACCAGTGATTTTATGAGCGAGGCCATTAAGTTCTTTAAAAAAAAAAAAAAAAAAAATTTTATTTTCCGCAAATTTTCAAGCAAGTAGTTCGAGGGCCTTTGCATTCCGTGGTGGAATCGGTTTTCAAATAAAAGAAACAAGAACAGCCCCCCCCCCCCTTTCGGCCCTTTTGAATTCTGCATGTGTCCCTCGGTTTTTGGTGGTTTGGGGTGGACCTTGGTTGGCCTCTGGCCCTTAGCCCTGGTTCACATCCTACCCCTTGATGTCTAGATCGAGCCATGGTCAATAAAATGGCCACTGGAATGGTCCATGACAGCAAGAACCATAGCAACCTCCCACGCGTAGGTTCAGTGCTCGGGTGGGACGTGTGGTTTGATTTCTGGAGTGGTTCGAATTGTGGCTGGCCTAGGGCCCTTAGCCATGGTTTAAATCATTCCTCAAGACATTGGTAAGAGGCTCTGGTTGGTGGTTTAAGCCCCAATGGCCGGTAGTCTTGAAAACGACGCAAGGAAATGGAAGCGCGGCTGCTGTAATTTTGACAGCAAGTAGTGCTGAAGTTCAGAGGTAAGTTTCGGGTTATTGGTTGGCTTTTAGCCTATGGCCTTGGACTGGGCAGTACCTCATCGAGTTAGGAAGGTCATGTTTTTTGCCGTTCTTGATTCGGATCAGTTTAGAGGTCTTACGAGAACTTACGGTGCAATGTGCCAAAGCTACTCTCGAAAAAGCGTTTCATGTTTTTGGCCTCCATTCACTAAATTTCGAGTACTTTAATTTTAGGAGCATTATTTCATCATTTTAAGAGTATTTTAATCATGACTAAATGATGGTTCGGTGTTGGTTCGGGTTGGCACGGAGTCATGGTTAAATACTAAGTCGTTGGGCGTAATTGTCTCGCTTTTGGAGTCAATTACAAAGTGTGGTCAAGGTAAATCATTTGCATATTTTTCATGTGAGATTTAGGTCGCAGCGAGCCTGGGAACGATCCAACCCATTCGTTAAAATTAATACAGGATATTTAATTTCGTTGTTCAATTACATTACGTGCAAAAATATAAAATATTCATTTTTGAGAATTATGCGATATTGCTTGTGGCCATTTCACTATCATGGGATTATTGTATCACCTGGTGCTCACTTACCGGTTCAGTTCAGTTCCACCCAGTATACTGTGGCATTAGTCTGATCAGACGATCATTACTTCACCCGGTGGTCACTTACCGGTTCGGTTCAGTACAGTTCATGGGGCCACTTGCGTAGAACATATTCTCAACAGAAAATTATTATTTCATGACAGGGCTCTACGGAGCGAACATTTCACTTATGATTTTAATTTCAGTTACGCACGTATTATAATTACTCATGACATGATATATATTTACGTTACTCCAGACTCATGACATTTTACCTTGCATGCAATTTTATTATTTATTTACTTACTCGTTATTTACGATATATGCATGCTGAGTCTTTAGACTTACTAGACATGATTGTCGTAGGTTTTGATGAGGTCGGGACCGAGGACGGGGACCAGTGAGCCATCTTGGGTCGGCAGTAGTGGAACCCGAGGACCTCATTTCAGCATTTACCAATTTTTTTATGCTCAAACATTTTATCTTTCGTTGGATTATTTTAAATTGTTATTTTGTAAACAAATATTTACTTTCGCTGCTATTTTGAATATTTAACTTCATCTATCGGTTGAACTATGAATGAGACATTTTAATTATTTAATGAGGCATTTTAATTATTTAAAAAGAAAATTTTAATTTTTTCGCAAATTTTCAAACGCGAATTTTCGGGCCATTATACCTTTATTCGGCTCTCCCACACCTTACATCTCCATCTTTCTTTTTTCTTTATTTTTTTATATATTATGCTGCTATAGATACCTCGATTCAAGAAAATATATTCAAGCTCAATTCACACCTTCAAAAATCTTCGTTCCCCGCTCTAGTTTTAAATTTTACCATATTATCCTGCATGCTTCTAGTTCCAACATTCGTGCAAAGATAATTCAATCTTTTAAATAAAACTTTGTGTCTCTACCACAGTATGTGCTAAATAAGTGCAAGTACACGACAGACCGGGCATGTCTCATCACCTCATAATCATCTTTGGCTAAAAAATACTACTTCGAACACTGTCAGCTAACACACAGCCAATGCAAAATGACCAAGACCAAAAGCCAACGAATAAAATCAACAAAGCACCAAAAGGAAAGCAAGAAAACAAAACAACACCCATCCCCCCAATACTGAAGTCGAGCAGTGCCCCCAATGCATCAGACGATAGAAAAAGAGACAGAGAGTGTACAAACAAATGGACAAAATATAACCTAATCAAGCAACAAAAACAGAAAGAAATAAACTTAACGAAAGGAAATGAAAGAAATAATAAAAGGGACAGAAGTGACTCCCCTATCAATCATCCTCCTCCTCGTGGCCTCCAGGGAAATGACGCCAGCTCCCGACTCTGGTGTGTCGACGTAGTGAAACTGAAATGGTGGCGGGAAAGCTGGCGTCGGTGGTGGAATAAGGGCTGGATCAATACCAGTGTAGCTCAGAGATAAACGCAGCATGGAATTGGTAGCGATCTGATATTTCTGGCTCACCGCCTGCCACTGTAACTGATGGTCAGCAAATACTACAAATCCATCCATCTGATCCTGAAGACGGCAACATCGAAGTCGCGGGGCCCGTGGTGGGGGCTGGTATGGAAGTGGATCAAAATTCAAGGTGTTCATAAAGGGCCAAACTGAGGAAAAGCCTTCAGTTGTATCGCGGTCTTCTGCACCCAGCTGGCGTTATCCTGGGATTTTGTCGGTGGCAACCACTCATCATCATCCTGGAAAACTACCCCGGCGGCTGCACACAGCTCGATGATAATGTGAGGAAAGAACAATGCCACATTAAGATTGTCATTGCTCAGTTTGATCTGTAAATAGATAATTTTTCCCAAATTGATTTGTATAGCGTTCATCAGCGCATAAAGCAACACCCCCTCTCCTTCTGCACGTCGCTAGTGTGCTCGACTGGAATCAATCGTGTGGGCAAAAATGCATACCACATCGCAGCCGGGACTAACAAATACTTCTCAGGGAAACAAGTGTAGGATCCAGGTGTCTTCCACGGAGATCCCGGATAGCAAATTCTGTGGATCATCAATTTCAAGTCGGGGTTGGCTGCCCATGCCAAATAAACTGAATCATCCACAGCAAGTGATTCAAGAAACTTATTAATCTATGCAAAAATATAATCAACCAATTTACCTCGCAAAAACGCTTTATTATCGTCTCGCTCAGCTGCTTTGGCATAAAATTCTCTAACTACCGGTGCCAACGCGGCTTGAAGTTGGGCACAAAATTTTTCCCATCCTCGATTTGAAATCTGATTTAGAATTTAAATTTGGGGCACAAGTTTAAAATTACGCTCTCGAATTGGAGTTCGATGTACTTTGGCATGTTCATAACGTTCCTTAGCGGCTTCATTAACAAACGAACGAGAAATATGAGAGGATTATGAAAAACCATCATGACTTACCCGTGCTTTCTTCGGATGCATCGTGGGTGATTTGTGAAAAAAGAACCAAAAATAGGAGGTATGTTGTCGGAATTTGAATGGCTCGCCGGAATCCGGGAAGAAAAGCATCGGAGAAGCTTGTTGCTTGGGGAAACTCTTGCAAGACCGAGGATGACTTGTAAGAGAGTGGAAGAAGACGACGTTGCTGGAGCAAAGGAGGAGACGTGGCTGGAAACCCAGTGGTGGCCAGAGATTTGCATTGGCGGCCAAAAAAATCACGCCTTGGTTCTAGGTGAAGATGGCAACACAAAATTGGACCTGAAACGGTGCAAAAAGGGTCACGTGAGTGAGAATTAGAGTGTAGGTAGAGAAAATTGAAGAGGGAGAATGTAGGGTTCGAATGGGGGAAGGAAAGGAGGAGTCTGCAACTTTAAAAAAATTCGCGACCCGCCCGAGCGGACATAAGTTTCCGCCCTGGCGGATGTCTTGCAGCTTTCAATTGTAAAAGAGGCGCGCTCCGATGGATATAAATGTGTGCTCGGCCAGAAGATACACGGCTTTTATTTAAAAAAATTTCACCCCAAGCAAAAAGAAATGCAGAACCACCATTCGTCTCATGAAGACAGCAGCCCTTGCTGATCTTGACACTGTCCTTCTAAGACAAGTTTTTCTAAAAGTCACCTCATCAAAACCAGAATCTATCCCCTCCTAAAAACCAGCAGCCATCTCTACTGAAACAACTTCCTCTTCTTTTAAGACTCTCAGACCCTCATCTGGAGTGGTTATTAGAGAACCTCTTGCAGAGTCTTCTGCTTTTAGACCCGTACAACTTGCCTCCTCAATAGACAAAGGAAAAGAAAAACTCATTGAAGAACCCCAAATTCATGGCGCCAAGTCATTTGTTCAAACTGCTATTGATCTTCACATAGACGAAATTGATAAATCTGCCATTGAAGACATGATTTTCTTTGATTGTTGGATAAAGGTTAGAGTTTTCCACCCAATCACATACTTAAGAACACCAGGTGCTTACGCCAAAATGGTGAAAAATGAGAAGCAGGTCTTTGCTTCTGCTAAGACCAATAATGAGATTGAGGCAATCAACAGAAGAAATTACATTCTTGAGCAGCTCAAATGTCAAAAGCTGGATTCTGTTTTGAAGACTTTAAAGTATAACTTTGATTCTGTGAATCCTACTACTGTCCAAGACCAGAATGTAATTCAATTTTTGACTGACCGATTGAAATTGATGAACGAGAAACTTCTTGCTCAAGAATAGGATTTTTCGCAGCCTTTGCAGTACCAAGTAGGTCTTGTCCCAGACATTCTTCAGATTAAGCCAGTTGAGGAAAGGACCATAGCTTCTTCATAAGCTAAGGTTTTCATTACTCCTGCATCCCCAATAGTACCTACTAAATCTTCTTCACTCATCTTTGTTCATGAGTTGGCTTCAGTTGATGAAGTAATTCAGTCAATTGTTATCTCTGCTACTGCACCAGAAGCATCGCAGGTTGTTGAAGTGTCACTTCCAGAAGGTAACCAAGAAGCTCAAACAGCAGACCAGACTATGGAAGAATCAGATCCTGCTCTTTCATCTTCACTGCCAGATATGGATAAATTTTCTGCTGAACATCAAGCAGAAATGAAAGCTCTGTTGGAGGTCCCATCTGAATCAAATTCAGTGGTTGAACCTCTAGAAACCCCTGACATAGCTGCTGTTTTGCCCCAACCAGAAGAGAGAGCAGAACTTGAAAAAACTACTGCTACTGAAAGAACTTCTGCAGAACCGTCTACTACTCCATCTGCTGCTCCACCAGAAACTGTCACTTCTACTGCTTTGATTATACCTCCTACAGGTTCACCTGCTCATATTTCTCATATTTCAGATATCATGCAGCATCTTCAAGAAGGAACTCCTTCCCAGAAGACTAGTTTGATCTTGAATTTCAGATAGATATTCTGCAAAGAAATCTGAACAACCTTTTAGAGATAGTTAAACAGTTGTCATATGAACATGCTGGTGAAGTTAGTTCCACAAAATTCTTCTGTGACCGCATCTCTAAAGAGGTCACTCGCACAGCAGAATTGTTGGCCAAGCTGCATGTTGAAACCAGTGTTTTCAGGCAAATTGTTCTCTCAAGCCAGGGTAACATCTTGATAGATCAAGATGATATTATAAAAACTGTCTCTGATCATGATTCTTCTATTAGCTCAGTCTCCAACAAAGTTGAAGCTATGGATTCGAAACTTGCACTTATTGATACTAAGATTGTGTCCCAATCTCAATCTATTCAAGCTCTTAATGAACGAGTTTCGAATCAAGCACCATATCTGGAGATGCTAAATCATGGAGTTATTACTCTTATTGGCCGAGTGGATGACTTACTCACTCGAATTCAGGACAATGATGCCAAAAAAGGGGAATTAGAAGGCAGGACTGGAGAAGACAGATCTGCAGATGGTAGACATCATGCAGAATCTTCTTTCAAGAATCAAGTTCCTCAGGATGAGGAAACAATGTTCAGAGATATTGGAACTGATGATTAAAACTCTTTTGAACTCTTTTGTTCATTTAGTATCTTGCTATAATTGCTATCTGCTTTTTATCTTAATTGTTGTTCTTCATCGTTACTAACATCTAGGTTTTTGTATCACTACAAAGGGGAAAATTGTTAGACTTAATTTAAATGTGGTAATGAGACTCAAAACCAGTAGGCCATGATAGCTAAATCAGATGACAATATAATAAGCGGAAGCCCTCGTATCGCTTAAACAGAAGCAGTACTTTTCAAGTACTTAACGGCTTATATAAAGCAAAATCAGAAAATAGAAGAGCAGAAGCAGAACTTAGCTTAAACATAAAGAAGAATGATAAGTGCATTTTGTGCACTTAAATTATCCTTATAATTCATATAGATTGTTAGTTTTCTTGGGAAGAATTATGCGTCTTTTGCTATTTTTGATGTGCTTGCAGGAATCTAGGTAAGGCTACTACATGGGCGTGAAAAGGAGCGAAAATGACAATTAGAAGAAATTGGAGGAAAATGGCCCAGTTCTGAAGGCAGCGAGATCCGCGCATATGCACGAGTCAGGGCGCGCATATGCGCGAGCGAAGGAAAAAGTCAGAAGCAAAACAGAAAACTCCGCGCATATGCGCAGAGCTAGGTTGCGCATATGCACGCAAGAAGAAGCCCAGCACAGAAAAAGGCGCGCGTATGCGCCGGTCTAGGTCGCGCCTAAGCGTGCGACGCGGAATTCAGATTCATTAGGTTTATCGTGGGCTTTATAAAGAGGGGAAATTCTGTAAAGAAGGTGTGGGGACCCGGACGCTAATTCATTTCTTCAATCTTCTTTGAGATTAAGTGGATCAATTAACTAAACTAGGTCGAAATATTTTTTTTAAATGTTGAACACTTTATAATCTCGTGTATAAAGTACTACAAAAAGTTATGCATGACCTTATTGAATTACCAAATCAAGTGTAATATCTACAACAAGATCAAAAGTACAAGTCTTGTACAATATACAATCACTACAAACATGGGTTCAACAACTACATATCAAGTTTTGGAAGCCCAATCTACTTCTAGGCCCGGATCTCCACTCTAATCTCGATCGTTCATCCTCTTCTCGACCCTGATCCTGTCCCACATGTTTTCATGCACACATACAAACACAACAACAGCCGGATAACTCCGGTGAGAAATATAATTCCCAGTATAAACAACGTATACAAGCATCTCATACAAACATATACAAAAGCATATAACATTTGTAAACAACATGTATCATAATATAATAAAATATAAAGCAATATAAAGCTTTAAATCAAACTCTTAAACTCTTAATCTTGACTCGACTCTTATCTAGGGATCCCGGTTGAATAAGAACGTAACAAGTCTCCCACCTACTCTCCACAGCTAGATGGTGGTACGTTCTTATTCCCAAACATTGGCCCTCTATATCGAATCTCTACAATAGGAGTCGTTCTACTCCTAAGCACATCGATATACACCAACTTCCAGTGACCTGGCACCTCTGCCAAAGACTCATACCACATGCTTTGCTATAGCTCAATAGGCTAAGCATATCAATCTCAAGAATTGCAATTACATCAAAGCAATTAGAATAAAGTGGGTGGTTTTGGCAAACTCAAGCTATCTCTTACTCGAGTTATATCTTCCCGGTTTAACATTGATTTATACCTTTCTTTTCGTAGATCAATCTGGTCAACGAAATCAAATATCAATCTGGATATGATCTTTCTTCGAAGTCTTCAATACCAACTCTGGAATGACATATTCGCGAAGTACAATATCAATATACAACTCAAAGCAATACTGGATATGATCAGAACTCAATCTAATTCTGTTTCGACGGCATAACAGTATAATCTCGAAATACCGGCAACACAACAACAAACGGCCAATCTCAACAACTCATATTCAATCAACAAACACAATTCCAATACCAAATCTATGCAACCCCATTCGAATATAACTGAAAAAGGATAAAAATTATATAGGTTGTCCGTTCTTCAATCCGATTTCGATTATACGATTATCATAATCTCAAGGACACATAATAACAATCATATCAGGATTTCTTCAATACCATATTTTCAAACCATACAGGAAAGTAATAAAACTTACGTCTTTTCAAAGCCCTTGACAAGAGAAGCATAAAACTCAACTCGGATAAAAAATCAGACGGCCGGATCTAACACAAAATCAAATTTCTCAATATGAAAGATTGAGAATTTCTATGGACTCTCGGTTCTTTCCTCTGCACAATATCTGAATTGAAATGAAGGATTGTTGAGGTCAATACATGTTCCAATGCATGGTAAGACAAGTGACACAATTTCATACATCATTGCTCGCACATATGCGCGAGACCTACTGTCTCGCCGCATAGAAAATTCTTCTGCTCACGCATATGCGCGTCTCGTCCTCGCGCATATGCGCGAGACCTACTGTCTCGGCACTTATGGAAATCACCAGCTCGCACATATGCATGCCTCGTCTCGCGCATATGCGCGAGACCTACTGTCTCAGCGTTTGCACTTAAATCCTGCTCGCGCATATGCGAGCTCCATCTCGCGCATATGCGCGAGACTTACTGTCTCGGCATTTGCTACTCGCGCATATACGCGCCTCGTCTCCGTGCATATGCACGAGGTCTTCTGTCCTCACACATGCAATATCCATGCTTTCCAATTTCTTGTCTTGGAGTTGTCTTTCTATAATCACATCAATTTATCAATTAATACTCTTGGATTAACATAATAAAATCTCGGGCATTACAATTCTCCCCTTCTGAGACACGATTTCGTCCCCGAAATCACAAGCAATTAAAGCACATAAAACAAGTAGATATAACAGAAGTTAAATAAGAAACTCACATCAATGAAATAACTCTTGAAACTTCCGTCTCATGTCTGATTCAGTTTCCCAAGTAGCTTCTTCAATGCCATGCCGACTCCACTGAATTTTCACAAGTGGAATACTCTTCGTTCTGAGCTGCTTTTCTTTATGATCTAGAATCTGGATCGGTTTCTCAAAATAACTCAGAGTTTCATCAAGTTCTGCCTCGTCTAGCTGAAGAACATGAGAAGCATCAGGAAAATATTTCCTCAACATAGATACATGAAAGACATCATGTATACCAGATAGAGAAGGAGGAATAGCGAGTCGATAGGCACGAGTACCTATCTTCTCAAGAATCTCATATGGCCCAATATAGCGTGGAGATAATTTTCCTTTCTTGCCAAATCTAACCACACCTCTGAAAGGAGAAATTTTCAAAAATACTATGTCTCCTTGCTCAAATTCTAACGGTCGACGTCGAATATCTGCATATTTGGCCTGTCTATCTTGAGTTGTCTTCATTCTCTGCTGAATCAGCTTTACTTTCTGTAATATCCATGCTTGGTGAACGGCACGGTTTAAGATTTCTTATGTTTATGGACTACTTGGTTAAGTTTAATTATAGTTTAGATGTTAAGAATTTGTATTTATGATTTATAGTATTGTTGATTATAGATGGTGTGTAGTCATAGTGTAGCATCGTTGCGATTTAATTCATGATTATTTGTATGTTGAGCCAATTTGTATGAGGCTAATTGTAGTGGTTAGATAAGACATAGACGTGCAACTTTCATGTTGAGATGGTTGCCGAATTATGAGGACAAGCGACGTTGCGATTCGATTTTAGTTGCAAAGAATATTTGTTGGCTACAGAGGAGAGTGCACCCGCGGTCCATTATGCAGTGAATCCGCGGTGATTGGACAGAAGAGTCAGTGCACCCGCACTGGAAAAGAGACCGCACCCGCGGTGTTTGGGCAGAACCTCCAGCGCACCCGCGGTCCGTTGAGCAGCGCACCCGCGGTCGTCGTTTTCGGATTTTTGTATATGTTACAGTATGCGTAGCGCACCCGCGGTCGTGAACAGTAAATTCGTTTTTTGGAGTTTTAAGTGATATAATAGAAGGAGTTGGCTCATTTTTCCTCATTCTTTCCCAATTCTCTCGGTTCTTCAGCTCAAGGGGAGGTTAGGGTTCTTATTTCTTTCTTTTCTTCCTTTGATTCAAGCATCTTGTTGTGTATTTGTAGTGAGAACAAGATCATTGTGGGTTCAAGGAGCTAAGGTAAGCTTGTGATTTAGTTATTTTTGGATTATGGTGTTGGAGAAATTATGGGATTCATTATTGTGTTGGTTTTATGGGTTTTATGGTATGGTTGTTTGATTATTGGGTTGTTGATGGTGCAATACATGGTTTATTGTTGTAGGTTTTGTACCAAGAGATTAGATTCAAGCTTTCTATTGGTTGTAAGTGGAATTCATTCCTTGTGCTCACATGAATTATATGTATTGTATTTCAATGGTTTTAACATGCTATTCCCTTCCATTTGATTCATGTTATGTATAAAATATACTTTGTTGTATATGAGAGGCATTTTTATGTCTCAATTATGTAAAAGGGAATGCAAAGGAAAGAGTATGCAAAGTGTTTGTTTTAATGTCCAAGAGAGAGTTCAATTGATTTATTAGATTGATAAAGAGATAGTTAGAGATTGCATGCAATTAATTGATCAACGACCATAGGCTTATATCCCAATAGAGTAATCGATTTATATTGATGGGATATAGGTACAGAGACAGAGATACTATCGAAATATCAATCCACCAGAGAAAAGAGAAATAACATCTTTATGTTCATGTTCTACTATCTTATTCATGTTTTAAGAGTAAGATGGTATTTAATGATTTCAAAGTCATGTTTTACAGAGTATGATATGTATACATTGTTATGTAAGAGTTCCACTTGCTGAGTTTTATACTCATTTCAGTTATTTCATGTGATGCAGATAAGAGTGACGGGCCAGGACGTTGATTGGAGCCGAGGTCATATGCATAGAAGATGGAAGGAAGAAGGCTATTTTGTTACCATTTTTGGACATGATCAAAATGATATTTTGTATTTTGATGCAACACTTATTTGATCATATATATACTTTTGATTGTATATATTGAAAATGTATTTATGTCCAGAAAATTTTAAATCCTTCCTCCCTTCAAATAAATTTTAGAAAAATTCCGCTGTTATTTTATGAAATCAGTCGAGGTGTTACATTTAGTGGTATCAGAGCAACGTTCTTCGGACCAATGCATTTGACTTCGTCTGCTTTCAACTGTCCGGGTATGTCTTCTTCTACATCTATTAATTGTTATCGGTTGATATGTATTATGTGAGCACATTGTAGGATTTAATACCTCCTAAGAGAAAGGCTTCAGAGGGTGAGGATAGTTCCTCATCGAGAGTTGTCGACGAGTTCGGCAAATTATTGAAAGAGCAAGCCAAGGTTCACAGTGAACAGATTCAACAGTTGCTCCGTTTGCAAGGTTCAGGTCAGGGTAGAGGCCAAGGGAGAGGCCAAGTGGTTCAAGCAGTTGGGACTAATGGGATCTTTACTGCTTTTAAGAGCATGGATCCGCCTGAGTTTGCAGGAAGTACTGATCCATTGGTGGCTGTAGAGTGGATTAAAGCACTTGAGGCGATATTTGATCATCTCAAGTATGAAGACAAGGACAGAGTTGGTTGTGTAGTATTCATGCTAGTTAAAGCTGCACGTATTTGGTGGAATGCTACTAAGGTAGGTGTTGATGTTTTGGCATTGAAGTGGCAAGATTTCACGGATCTTTTCTACGACAAGTATTTTCGGATGCACTTCGAGCTTGGAAGGTGACTGAGTTTTTTAAGCTTCGTCAAGGAAGTATGAATGTTGACGAGTACATTCTGAAGTTTGAGGAGGGATGTTTGTTTGTTCCTTATATTGCCTCCAATGACAAAGATAAGGGTGCTCATTTCATTAGAGGACTTCGAGCAGAGATCAGACGGGACATCAATATGTCTAAGGCGGTGACATTTAAAGAGATTGTGGCTAAATCATTGTTAGCCAAGCAAGATGAGAAGGACATTGCTAGAGAGAGACAGGCGAGGCAATAGGCTATTGCTCAAAGAGGTCAAGGCTCGAGCCAAAAAGGAAAAGTCAATTTCAAGGGGAAAGGCAAAATGGAACCGAGTTCTAAAGCACCGACAGTTCCATTTGATCCTGAGAAGCTGTTGTGTCCCAAGTGCAGTTGGCATCATAGGGGAGAGTGCAGATTTGGTACTCACACGTGCTACCGATGTGGTACTGTAGGCCATATCGCCAAGGATTGTCGGAGAGGATCGAGTAAAGAGAAGGTGCAGGGTCTTATCTTCACCATGACGAAGGAAGGTATAAACCATGATTCTGTGATCTCTAGCACTATTTTAATTTCAGGCAGTGTAGCTACGACATTGATTGATACAGGGGCTACTCATTTTTTTATGTCTGAACTATTTTTGAGATCTTTGGGTTTAGTTCCTTCTGTTCTTCCCCTCCAGTTTAATGTTGTATTGCCTTCTGGAGATGTGTAGAACCCGTAAATTAGACCACGTATAAGCCATGCATAATTCTAGTATTTAAATTGAAATGATTTTATTGCATGAGTATTTAAATTCTTTTCTTTAAAATTAATTATTTTACGCAGTAGTTTAATTACTACCTTTTCAGTTAAATAAGTGAGGCCGGACTGGAGTTGGAGTATTGAGATAAAATTTAATATTAAGAAAACATTGTTAGAATTTATTTTAGTTAAATAATAAGTTAATTTAATGTAAAAGAATGTTTAAGGAATTAATTAAGTAATTTAAATATTTAGCCATGCATGCAAGATAATGTCATTTCCATAATTATTTTATTAATTCACTAAAATATTTAATGGGTAGATAAAATTCTAAAGAAATTAAAAAAACAAGATTTAAGAAATATTTTCCCTCCCATTATCCTACAATTTTCGGTCATTTCACTTTGTAGGATTTAATTAATTTGTTAACTCTTCACTTGATATCTTACCTTATCCCTGCATGGTAGAATAATTCCTTCATTTTAAATCCCAACTAATTAATAATTAAGCAATATTCATACCCTCATTTTTTGATAAGAAATTCAGCCACCCCTCCTAAAGTTTTAGTATTGATTGACAACTCACCATTTGATTCATTTCCTTAATCTTTTCTTGGTAGATAATCCCTTCATTTTTAATCACCAATAATTATTGAATTAAGCAAAATCCCATTCCATTTTAAAAGTAGATTTCAGCCACCTCCTTGATAGGATTTAAAATATTTGGCAACTCTCCATCTTTAATTCATTTCCTTACCTTTTTTTTGGGAGATAATTCCATCACACTTAATCTTCAATAATTATTAATTGATCAATTTTTCTACCTTAATTTGAAAGCAAGAATCGGCCACATCTTTCCTCAATCTCCCTCAAATCAAACAATATCAAATCAATTCCTTATCTCTCAAACTCTAGGATAGTATCTTGCCATTTAAATCTCCAATTATCTTGCAACCTTCCCATTCACTTCCTAGCCTTCATTCTCCTCCTCATTCTCGAAATTCAAGAGAAAAACTTCAGAAAAATCGTGGCTAGCAATTAAAGAAATAAGAGAGAAAAAGTGAGAAAAGAAGAAGACTCTGTCTCCTCCGCGCCGCGTCGTCGTTTCGTTTGTTTTTCTTTCAAAACAAACCAAGGCATTTTTATATTTTATTGACTCCTCAATCAAGTCATATTATTATTTTAAAACATAATGTGTGAATGATCATGAAGGAAAAACCGAAATTTGTTCAAGTCCTTTTTGAAAATTGTGTGCAGAATTTTTCGGGTTCCTTGTGCTCCTCACGGTTTTGGCTGTTTTGATGGTTTCAGGGGTTAGCTCACGTCCAGGCTCCCAAGGCTGCATCTACACATGTACTAGAACATGTTAGAATCATATTGGTCCATTCGTTCAAGCCCCATGCTAGCTGGAAATTTAGAAACGACAGCTACACGTCCCTATTGCCACTTGTGTTCGATTTTTCATGGTTGCTGTCAAAAGGGTGATGGTTCTGATCTTGGCTGCCCTAGGGGCTATAGCCATGGTTAGAACATCTCCTTATTATGTCAAAGACGTGACCAAGTTGGCCTTTTGAGGCTTGGTCCATGGTGGAATCGGTTTTCAATTAAAAGAAACAAGAACAGCTCCCCTTCGACCCCTTCATTTTCTGCATGTGTATGTTCGAGTTTATGGTGTTGGTGTGGATCTTGGTTGGCTTCTTAGCCCTTACCCACGGTTCACATCATACCCCTTGATGTATAGATCATGCCATGGTCAATAAAATGGCCACTGGAAAGGTCCATGACAGCAAACAAAGCAATCCTCCCCACGCGCGCAGGTGTGCTCTCGGGTGGAACCATTTGGCTTGTTCGGTTGTTGCTTGGATTGTGGCTGGCCTAGGGCCCTTAGCCATGGTTCAAGCCAACCCCTAGGATGTTGGGAAGAGGCTCTGGTTGGTGGTTCAAGGCCCCAATAGCCAATAGTCTCGAAAATGACGCAAGGAAACGCTAACACAGCTGCTGTAATTTTCTTGACAGCAAGTGTGCTTCGGTTCAGAGGTGTGTTTCGAGTTTCTGGTTGGCTTTTAGCCTATGGCCTTGGACTGGACAGTACCTCATCATGTAAGAAAGTTCATGTTTTTGGCGGTTTGTGATTTGGTCAAGTTTAGAGGTCGTACGAGAATTTACGGTGCAATGTGCCAAAGTGACTCTCGAAAGAGCGTTTCATGTTTTGGGCCTCCATTCACCAAAATTTCGACTTGCAGCATTTTAGGAGAATTATTTCATCATTTTAGGTGTATATTAATCATGACTAAACGATGGTTTGGTTTTGGTTCGGGTTGGCACGGAGTCATGATTAAATACTAAGTCATTAGACGTAATTGTCTCGTTTTTGGAGTCAATTACAAAGTTTGGTCAAGTTAAATCATTTGCATATTTTTCACGTTAGATTTAGGACGCAGCGAGCCTGGGAACGATCCAACCCATGTGGTAAAATATTACAGGATATTTAAGTATGCCATTTAATTATGTTACGTGCATAAAAATATAAAATATTCATTTTTGAGATTTATGCGATATTGCTTGTGGCCATTTCACTATCATGGGATCATTGTATCAACCGGTGGTCACTTACCGGTTCAGTTCAGTTCAGTTCCACCTAGTATACTGTGGCATTAGTCTGATCAGACGATCATTACTTCACCCGGTGGTCACTTACTGGTCAGTTCAGTTCAGGGGGCCACTTGCGTAGAACATAATCCCAACAGAAAATCATTACATGCTATATTATGACAGGGCTCTACGGAGCAAACATTTCACTTACGATTTTCAGTTCAGTTATGCAGGTAATTATAATTATTCATGATACGATTTTCAGTTTAGTTATGCACGTATTATAATGACTCATGACATGATATTTTCACTTTGCATGCGATTTTATTATTATTACTTGTTATTTACGATATATGCATGCTGAGTCTTTAGACTCACTAGACTTGATTGTTGTAGGCACTGATGAGGTCGAGACCGAGGGCAGGGACCAGTGAGCCATCATGGGTCGACAGTAGTAGGAACCCGAGGACCTCATTTTCAGCATTTACCATTTTTAGGCTCAAACATTTTTATCTTTGTTGGATTATTTTAAATTGTTATTTTGAAAACATTAATTACTTCCGCTGCTATTTTGAACATTAATCTTTATTTATTAATTTATTTATGAATGAGGCATTTTATTTACTTAAAGAGAAAATTTTAAATTTTTCCGCAAATTTTCAAGTACGAATTTAGAGGCCTCTACAGGATGTGTTATGCCTGACGGCTATTGTGTATGCATGTTCTGTTCAAATTGATGAGCGAGTGGTTTATGCCGATTTGATTGTCATTCTGATGGTTGCATTTGATATTGTACTTGGCATGGATTGGCTATCAACTTACCGTGCAGTGATTGATTGCGTTGCCAAGACGGTGAAATTTGCAGATGATGGAAATAAGGAAGGTATGCTCGACAGTGCAGGTACTTCGCTGGTCCTTCCATTTATTTCATGTCTTGAGGCTAAGAAGTTGTTGTTTAGAGGTTGTGATGGGTTTTTGGCTTCGATTGTGGATATGGATAGAATTGTGAAGTTGAATATTGATGATATTAATGTTGTGAGAGAGTTCCCTGATGTATTTGAGGATGATGTGCCGGGTTTACCGCCGGACAGAGATGTAGAGTTTGTGATTGATTTAGTCCCTGGGACGGTTCCTATTTCTAAGGCTCCATACATAATGGCCCCGACAGAGATGAAAGAATTGAAGACGCAGTTGCAAGATCTATTAGATAAAGGTTTTATACGGCCGAGTTGTTCACCTTGGGGAGCTCCAGTTCTTTTCCTCAAGAAGAAAGATGGGTCTTTGCGGCTGTGCATTGACTACAGAGAAATCAGAAAAGTGACGATCAAAAATAGATACCCATTGCCACGAATAGACGACCTTTTTGATCAACTGCAGGGGGCTACAGTGTTTTCAAAGATTGATATGCGATCTGGCTATTATCAGTTGAAAGTTAGGGAGTCTGATATCCCTAAGACGGCGTTCCGGACCAGGTATGGTCATTACGAATTTCTTGTGATGTCGTTCGGTCTGTCTAATGCTCCTTCAGTCTTCATGGATCTTATGAACTGGGTGTTCAAGCCGTACTTGGATAGCTTTGTCATTGTTTTCATCGATGATATATTGATTTATTCCAAGACCAGAGAGCTTCATGCAGAGCACCTCAGAGTTGTTCTTCAATTGTTGAGAGAGAAGAGGTCGTATGCTAAGTTGAAGAAATGTGAGTTCTGGTTGGAGCAGATTTCTTTCTTAGGCCATATTGTCTCGAAGGATGGTATAGCTGTTGATCCAATAAAAATAGAGGCGATACAGAAGTGGCCTATCCCTACCAGTGTATCAGAGGTACGCATTTTTCTTGGTTTGGCGGGTTATTATCGTCGTTTTATTTAAGATTTTTCCAAGATTGCCCTGCCGTTAACCAATCTGACGAGGAAGACTGTGAATTTTGAGTGGTCCAATGAATGCCAAAGTGGATTCCAAGAGTTGAAAGATAGGTTGACGACAGCTCCGGTACTTGCATTGCCCAGTGGTTCAGAGGAATTTATTGTTTATACCGATGCGTCGAAGAAGGGCCTCGGTGCAGTGCTTATGCAACGTGGAAAGGTTATAGCCTATGCTTCTCTTCAGTTGAAGGACTACAAGAAAAATTATCCTACGCATGATCTGGAACTAGCAGCTGTGGTTTTCGCCCTGAAAATCTGGAGACACTATTTATATGGCGAAAAGTGTGAAATTTTCACGGACCACAAGAGTTTAAGGTACTTTTTTTCTCAGAAAGAACTCAATATGCGACAGAGACGGCGGTTAGAGCTTGTCAAAGACTATGATGTGACGATTAGTTATCACCTAGGGAAGGCGAATGTTGTAGCGGATGCATTGAGCCGTAAGTCAAGTTCTTCTTTGAGTTCTATGATCCAGAAACCGTTGTTGTTAGACTTGCAACGAGAGGAGATAGCTTTGGTGGTTCCGGGAACCATTGCTCGCTTTTCAGCGTTGATCATTCGGGCTACATTGACGGATAAAATCCGTAGAGAGCAAGTCAATGATGTGCAGTTGACAGAGATGAGAGCCAGAGCAGAGGAGAGAGGTAATTCAGAGTTTGGGATGAATAAAGATGGTTTGATGACATTCAGAGTCCGTATATGTATTCCTACTGGTGACGATATTCGGCAAGATGTCTTGACAGAGGCACATACCGCGCCATACTCGATACATCCAGGTGGTACCAAGATGTATCAGAATCTTCGTAGACGCTATTGGTGGCCAGGTATGAAGAAGGATATTGCCATGTTTATTTCTCAGTGTCTAACTTGTCAGCAGGTGAAAATCGAACATCAGAAACCTGCTAGGACATTGCATTCATTGCCGATTCCTCAATGGAAATGACAGCACATTACGATGGACTTTGTGATTGGTCTTCCCAGAACGCAGAAAGGTTATAACTCTATTTGGGTTATTGTTGATCGATTGACCATGTCAGCGTATTTTCTCCCAGTCAAGAAAACGTATTCCATGAACCAGTATGCAAAAGAGTACATAGCAGAGATTGTTAGACTTCATGGTGTTCCTGTGTCAATCGTGTCTGATCGTGTGTAATGCCCGAGATTTTATATCGTGTTAAATTACGATTATTGATTTTAATCGAGACGATTATGAAAGGGCTAATCGAAACACGAATTGAAAGTTTGCATGTAAGATTATTGATGCGAGAGCCGAAGGTCTCGCGCATATGCGCGAAGAGTAAGCGCGCATATGCGCGAGTAGTGCGGAAGCCCATGATGCGGGACAGAACACTAGGCGCACATGCGCGACTTGTATACGCGCACATGCGCGAGAGGTCCAGAGAGTTGGGCGCACATGCGGGAGAGGTCCAGAGAATTGGGCACACATGCGCGAGGGTACCCGAGAGTTGTGAAGAATTCCTCGCGCATATGCGCGGAAGAGGTGCGCGTATATGCGCGAGCTGCCGAGAAGCTTATCCACGAGACCCGTAGGTCTCGCGCATATGCGCCGATATTAGTCGCGCATATGCGCGAGACGTGCAGTAGGCACACCGAGCCACTTGGCTTATTGCATGTACGAGATGTATATATATATATATACCTTGCAATTCTTCAGAAATGAAGAAAAATCAGAAAGAGGCCGAAGAAGCTCCGAAAATCCTTACGCCTTTTGTGAGAAATCCGCCCCTCCGATTTTGAATCCGACTTCGGTATTGAGTTTCTATCGACGTAGGCTACAACTTGACGTAAGTTTTGCTACGTTTTGATATGATTGGAAATTATGGTATTGTCAAAATCTGATATGATTCATATATGATGTTCTTGTCATGTTAGACATCGTATAATCAAAACCGGACTGGAGAACAAATACCATATGAAATTGTTATGATTTTCGGAGTAGTTTTGGAGTCGATTTGATATCAGAATTGAATTGTTATCGATTATGAGGTGTTGGAATTGATATCTGACCGATATGGTAGTGCTGGATATATTGAAATTATGACATTATATTGTTGAAACAGAATTTGATTGAATTCTGATTATATCCCGTATTGATTGAGTGGTGTATTGATGTCGTACCCTCAATATTGTTATTGTCAGATTGAGTATTGACAGGCTTTGAGTTCGAGACTTCGACAGAGTCAGAGTATCAGAAAGAAAGGTATAAATTAATGTTGAGTTGGGATTGCACAACTCGAGTGAGGTTTGACTCGAGTCTCCCTAAATCACATACTTAGTTTATTGCATTGATATTTGCAATTGATGAGATTGATGTTTGTAGTCTATTGATTTATAGCCACTGCATGTATTGACTACTGATTGTTTAGTCATTGGCTGATTCGCCTAGTCACCGGCTGATTCGTCTAGTTATCGACTGATTCGTCTAAACTTTGGCTTATTCGCTTAATTACTGGCTGATTCGTCTAGTTATTGGCCGATTCGCTTAATTCTTGACTGATTTGTCAATTCTGGGCTGTTTCGCCCAGACACTGGATATATGAATTATATCGATGCCGTTTAGGGTTGATTCATTCCTATCGACTGAGATTCGATATAATTATCAATATCCAGACATTGGGATCCCTAGGTTAGAGTTGATTCGAGTCTGAGACGACGCGTTGTTTGAGTCGAGTCTGTGATGACTAGTTGATTTACAGTTTTATATCATTCATGTTTGTTGATTTGCTACATGTTAATGATAACTGTTATATGCTTTTGCATATGTTTTTTTATGATTGGATGTTTACATTATTTATACTGGGATTTATTCTCACCGGAATTATCCGGCTGTTGTCTTGTTTTGTATGTGTGCATGACAACAGGTGGGGCTGGATGAGGGTCAAGAAGAGGATGAGAGAAGACAGTTAGCATGGAAATCCGGACTTAGGAGTATATCTGTTATATCACCTGAGATGTAGTGAAGAAACAGTAGTTATTATGATTTACGATTGTACAGGACTTGTACTTAGATCTGAATAGTGATCTTGTAAATGAGATAGGACTTATTTCATATGCTGCGTACTCTCGTATTTTAAAAAAAAATTTAGACCCTGTTTATTGTAATTGATTAATTATTCCTAGAAAGCGATTAAGAATTGAATTAAGTTCGGGTCCCCACATCGTGACTCTAGATTTACTTCATAGTTTTGGAAGAGTTTGCATAGAGCCTTGGGTACACGGTTAGCATTCAGTATAGCATATCACCCTCAGAGCGACGGTCAATCAGAGAGAGTTATTCAGATTTTAGAGGATATGCTCAGAGCTTGTACTATCGACTATCCTGGTAGTTGGGATTCCAAATTGCCTCTGGTTGAGTTCACGTACAATAACAGTTACCAGACGATGATTGGCATGGCACCGTATGAAGCACTTTATGGCAGAAAATGTAGATCCCCCTTATATTGGGATGAGATTGGTGAGAGAAAGATGTTGGGTCCAGAGTTGGTCCAACAGACAGCTGATGTTTTTGCTGTTATTCAAGAGAGGATGAAGACAGCACAGTCAAGACAGAAGAGTTATGCTGATGTGAGACGTAGGCCATTGCAGTTTGAGGTTGGCGATCACGTGTTCTCGAAGATTGCACCTCTTAAAGGTGTGATGCGGTTTGGCAAAAAGGGAAAGTTGAGTCCAAGGTTTATTGGCCCATTTGAGATATTGGACAGAGTTGGTGATCGAGCTTACAGGTTAGCCTTACCACCAGATCTTGATAGAGTTCATGATGTTTTTCATGTCTTCATGCTCAGGAAGTATATTGCGAATCCTTCCCATGTTCTTCGTCCCGAGCCATTGGATTTGACGCCAAATTTGACGTACCAAGAGATTCCAGTCCAGATTTTGGATTGCAAAGTTAAAGTATTGAGAAACAAAGAGATTGGCATTGTTAAAGTCCTTTGGAAAAATAAATTGATTGAAGAAGCCACGTGGGAACCAGAGGATGAGATGAAAGGAAAGTATCCTAAGTTGTTTACGCATTGACGTCAATTTCGGGGACGAAATTCCTTTAAGGAGGGGAGATTGTAATATCCAAGCTTGGTGAACGGTACGGTTTAAGATTTCTTATGTTTATGGACTATTTGGTTAAGTTTAAGTATAGTTTAGATGATAAGAATTTGGATTTATGATTTATAGTATTGTTGATTATAGATGGTGTGTAGTTATAGTGTAGCGTCGTTGCGATTTAATTCATGATTATTTGTCTGTTGAGCCAATTGGTATGAGGCTAATTTTAGTGGTTAGATAAGACATAGAGGTGCATGAGGCTAATTGTAGTGGTTAGATAAGACATAGAGGTGCAACATTCATGTTGAGAGTGTTGCCGAATTATGAGGAGAAGCGATGTTGCGATTCGATTTTAGTTGCAAAGAATATTTGTTGGCTATAGAGGAAAGTGCACCCGCGGTCCATTATGCAGTGAACCCGCGCTGATTGGACAGAAGAGTCAGTGCACCCACACTGGAAAAGAGACCGCACCCGCGGTGTTTGGGCAAAACCTCCAGCACACCCGCGATCCGTTGAGCAGCGACCCACGGTCGTCGTTTTTGAATTTTTGGATGTGGTACAGTATGCGTAGCGCACCCGCGGTAAGAATTGTAGCGCACCCACGGTCGTGAACAGTAAAGTCGTGTTTTGGAGTTTTAAGTGATATAATAGAAGGAGTTGGCTCATTTTTCCTCATTCTTTCCCAATTCTCTCGGTTCTTCAGCTCAAAGGGAGGTTAGGGTTCTTATTTCTTTCTTTCCTTCCTTTGAAATTATGGTGTTGGAGAAATTATGGGATTCATTATTGTGTTGGTTTTATGGGTTTTATGGTATGGTTGTTTGATTATTGGGTTGTTGATGGTGCAATACATGGTTTATTGTTGTAGGTTTTGTACCAAGAGATTAGATTCAAGCTTTCTATTGGTTGTAAGTGGAATTCATTCCTTGTGTTCACATGAATTATATGTATTGTATTTCAATGGTTTTAACACGCTATTCCCTTCCATTTGATTCAAGTTATGTATAAAATATACTTTGTTTATATGAGAGGCATTTTTATGTCTCAATTATGTAAAAGGGAATGCAAAGGAAAGAGTATGCAAAGTGTTTGTTTTAATGTCCAAGAGAGATTTCAATTGATTTATTGGATTGATAAAGAGATAGTCAGAGATTGCATGCAATTAGTTCATCAACGACCATAGGCTTATATCCCAACAGAGTAATCGATTTATATCGATGGGATATAGGTACAGAGATAGAGATACTATTGAAATATCAATCCACCGGAGAAAAGAGAAATATCATCGTTATGTTCATGTTCTACTATCTTATTCATGTTTTAAGAGTTAGATGGTATTTAATGATTTCAAAGTCATGTTTTACAGAGTATGATATGTATACACTGTTATGTAAGAGTTCCACTTGCTGAGTTTTATACTCATTTCAGTTATTTCATGTGAGGCAGATAAGAGTGACGGGCCAGGACGTTGATTGGAGCCGAGGTCATATGCATAGAAGATGAAAGGAAGAAGGCTATTTTGTTAGCATTTTTGGACATGATCAAAATGATATTTTATATTTTGATGCAACACTTATTTGATCATGTATATATTTTTGATTGTATATATTGAAAATGTGTTTATGTCAAGAAAATTTTAAATCCTTCCTCCCTTCAAATAAATTTTAGAAAAATTCCGTTGTTATTTTATGAAATCAGTCGAGGTGTTACACTTTCTCAGTCATATCTCGAATCATATCAGACCCAAGTTCAGGTACCTCAGATATCACATCCCAATAAAGAAGGGATTTTCACTTCTTGCCATACAGCGCTTCAAACGGAGCCATCTCTATACTCGTCTGATAGCTGTTGTTGTACGAAAATTTACAAAGTGGTAAAGAATCTTGCCAACTAGTGCCAAAGTCTAGCACTACAGCTCTAACCATATCCTCTAATGTCTGGATAGTCCGCTCTGACTGTCCGTCTGTTTTACGATGATATGCAGTACTCAAATGTAATTTCGTACCTAGAGCTTGTTGCAAACTGTGCCAAAAGTGTGAAGTAAATCGAGGATCACGATCTGAGACAATAGACTTAGGACCACCATGCAATTTGACCATTTCTCTGACATAAATCTTTACCATCTGGTCGTGTCTGTATGTCATTCTGTAAGGAATAAAGCACGCTGATTTGGTTATTCTGTCAATAATTACCCAAATCGCATCGCAACCTCGGGAGGATCGTGGTAGCTTTGTAACAAAATCCATGAAAATGTGATCTCATTTCCATTCTGGAATAGATAAGCTATGCAACAGACCTCCTGGTTTCTTCCTTTCTGCTTTCATCTGTTGGCAATTCAAACATTTGAATACAAAATCTGTAATATCTGATTTCATCTGTTTCCACCAAAACTGTTTCTTCAGATCATTGTACATTTTTCTGCCACCAGGATGAATACTCAAATGACTACAGTGAGCCTCTGTCAAAATCTGCTGTTTCAAACAAGAAACATCTGGCACAACAAGTAGATTATTCACATATAACACATCATCACGAACCTGATATTCTGATTGATGCCCTGATCTGACCATCAAAATCGAGTTTTGAACATTCTGATCAACTTTCTGTGCTTCTTTTATTCGAAAAATCAACTCTGGTTCAACTTGAATAGCATACAATCTCAGAGGTTGATAATCTGTCTCAAATACTAATCCAGAAAGACAGCAATCTTCAATTAAATTCGAAACACCAATCGTCGATAAGGATAAAGAACATACCTTTCGACTCAGTGCATCAGCTGCTGCATTTGATTTTCCCGGATAATATTTGATTTCACAATCAAAATCTTTCAATAAATCAAGCCATCTACGTTGCCTCATATTCAATTCTGAATGTGAAAATAGATATTTCAAACTCTTGTGATCAGAATAAATTTCGAATTTCTCACCTTATAGGTAGTGTCGCCAGATCTTCAATGCAAATATGATGGCAGCCAATTCAAGATTATGAATCGGGTTGCGAGTCTCATGTGGTTTCAATTGTCTCGAGGCATAAGCAATAACATGTCCTCGCTGCATCAAAACACAACATATTCCTCTGTGAGAAGCATCACAATAAACAACAAAATCATCAGTACCTGACGGAATAGTCAACACAGGAGCACTGGTTAATCTCTTCTTTAATTCCAGAAAACTGGATTCACACGCCTCTGACCAAACAAACGAGGTATTTTTCTGAGTCAACTGAGTAATCGGCTTAGCAATACTGGAAAAATCTTTAATAAATCGACGATAGTATCCTGCTAAACCCATAAAACTGTGTATCTCTGGCACTGATGTCGGTCTAGGCCAACTGATCACAGCCTCAACTTTGCTAGGATCAACAGAAATACCATCTCCAGATATAATGTGTCCCAAAAATATCACTTGCTTCAGCCAAAACTCACATTTAGACGGCTTAGCATACAATTTCTCAGTTCTCAGAATTCATAATACAGTTCTAAGAAGCTCAACATGATAAATCATATTCTTGAAATAAATCAGAATATCATCAATAAAGATAATCACAAAGTCATCAAGATATCTTTGAAATATACGGTTCATCAAACCCATAAATACAGCTGGAGCATTCGTTAAACCAAACGGCATGACTATAAATTCATAATGGCCATACCTGGTTCTAAAAGCTGTTTTCGATATATCAGAATCTCTGACTCTCAGCTGATGATATCCAGATCTCAGATCGATCTTGGAATAAACAGAAGAACCCTGCAACTGATCAAATAAATCATCAATTCGAGGCAAAGGATATTTATTCTTTATCGTAGCCTTGTTCAGTTTTCGATAATCAATGATGAGTCTCATTGAACCGTCCTTCTTTCTAACAAATAATACTGGAGCACCCCAAGAAGAAACACTCGGTCTAATGTACCCCTTAGCTAGTAAATCTTCTAGCTGCTCTTTCAATTCTTTCAGTTCAATCGGTGCCATTCGGTATGGAGTTTTAGAAATAGGTATTGTACCTGGTATTAATTCGATGCTGAAATCTATTTCTCGGATTGGAGGCAAACCCGGAATCTCATCTGGAAAGAAATCAGCAAACTAACATACCACTGGAAAATCTGCCAATGAAGGGCTCGATTTCAGTACATCTACTGAATACACAAGGAATCCATCTGCTCATTTCTATAATAATCGAGTCATAGATAAAGTAGATATCAAAGGAATTCGAGCTCTGGAACCCTTACCATAAAATTTCCATTCATCAGCCATCTCAGGTCTGAATCTTACAATTTTCTGGAAACAATCTACGGTAGCTCTGTATTGGTCAGCATATCAGTACCAATAATGCAGTCAAAATCAGACAAACCGAGTACAATACAATCTAACTCAATCTCATTCCCATCATACTGTAGTATACAATGTTTAACAGATTTCACTGATATAACACCTCTCCCGTAAGGTGAAGAGACATATACTACAGCAGATAATGACTCAACAGGCAAATCATGTATCAATGCAAATCGTTCAGATATAAAAGTATGGGATGCACCGGTATCTATCAATACATAAGCAGAGTAACCACAAATAGAACAGTTACCTTCAACAACATCATCAGGTGCTTTCTGTGTGGGATGTCTTCCTCCACAAGTTCTGCAATAGACCCCGGTGTAACTCTGGTTCTGTCGTGAACCACTGGAGCTAGATGAACTACTACCATACTTCTTAAATTGTTTACCTCGTGCTTTCAAATTATCTTTCTTTCACTGCTGCTACCACCACTATCAAATCTGGGAGGGGGTTGGTGGAACTGAGCTGAGGGTTGTTGCTGTTTCGGTGCTAGAGCAACATACAAAGCTCATCTCTGCCTGATCAGGCCCGCTTCCGCTCCTATTGCTCTATTCAAAGCATCAGCAAAGTTATTTGGTCGCCCTGTATTTACCAGCGTAAAGATCTCGGGATTCAGCCCATTAATGAACTGATCAGCCACTGCTTCATCATCAACATGAGGAGCAAATCGTAACAAGGTAGAGAATTTGGCCACATATTCTTCAATATTCAGATGACCCTGTCTCAAACTAGCAAACTCTGCAACCTTGTCTTTTCTGTACGATACTGGGAAGAATCGTTGATAGAACTCAGCTTTAAAGAACTTCCAAGTAATAACTGTACCTCGATGCTCCAAAGCCCTCTTGGTTGTGAGCCACCAATTCTTTGCAACGTCATGCAATTGATGCCCAATCAATCTAAATCTTCGCTCATCTGTGTAATAAAGTGAATTAAACAGCATCTCAATATCATCAAGCCAATTCTCACAATCAGTAGAATTCTCAGTGCCCTTCAAGGTTGGCGGTTGGAATGACTGAAATCTCTTCAGCAATGTTTCCATGGGTGTCGCTGTAACATCCATCGGATTAGTAGAAGTACTACCCTGTTCTGGGATTTTTCGAGGAGGCATATCTGATTATCAAAAATGTTAGTAACCAAATATAACAAATATGTCTCAGCCCTCCTCTGATCATCATACCTCTGATCAAGAATCGGTTTTGATTCATTCTTTCAATAATACGCATTTCCAATCAAATCAGATAATCAGGTAAACATGTATTTTCAAAGCAGTAAAACATGCTAGCATCACAAAAGCAGGAAAGAAAACTCAATCTACCCTGCTCACTCGCTTCTATCCCAGTCTAAGGAACATAAAGCTCTGATGCCACCTGTTGTGGGGACCCGGACGCTAATTCATTTCTTCAATCTTCTTTGGGATTAAGTGGATCAATTAACTAAACTAGGTCGAATTTTTTTTTAAAAAAGTTGAACACTTTATAATAAAAGTGTACAAAGTACTACAACAATTTATGCATGATCTTATTGAATTACCAAATCAAGTGTAATATCTACAATAAGATCAAAAGTACAAGTCTTGTACAATATACATTCACTACAAACTAGGGTTCAACAACTACATATCAAGTGCTGGAAGCCCAATCTACTTCTAGGCCCGGATATCCACTCTGATCTCGATCGTTCATCCTCTTCTCGACCCTGATCCTGTCCCACCTGTTGTCATGCACACATACAAACACAACAACAGCCGGATAACTCCGGGGAGAAATATAATTCCCAGTATAAACAACGTATACATGCATCTCATACAAACATATACAAAAGCATATAACATTTGTAAACAACATGTGTCATAATATAATAAAACATAAAGCAATATCAAGCTTTAAATCAAACTCTTAATCTTGACTCGACTCTTATCTAGGGATCCCGGTTGAATAAAAACGTAACAAGTCTCCCACCAACTCTCCACAGCTAGATGGTGGTACGTTCTTATTCCCAAAAATTGGCCCTCTATATCGAATCTCTACAATAGGAGCCGATCTACTCCTAAGCACATCGATATACACCAACGTCCAGTGACCTTGCACCTCTGCCAAAGACTCATACCACATGCTTTGCTATAACTCAATAGGCTAAGCATATCAATCTCAAGAATTGCAATTACATCAAAGCAATTACAACAAAGTATGTGGTTTTGGAAAACTCAAGCTATCTATTACTCGAGTTATATCTTCCCGGTTTAACATTGATTTATACCTTTCTTTTCGTAGATCAATCTGGTCAACGAAATCAAATATCAATCTGGCTCCGATCTTTATTCGAAGTCTTCAATATCAACTCTAGAGTGACATATTCGAGAAGTACAATATCAATATACAACTCAAATCAATACTGGATATGATCAGAACTCAATCTAATTCTGTTTCGACGGCATAGCAGTATAATCTCGAAATACCGGCAATACAACAACAAACGGCCAATCTCAACAACTCATATTCAATCAACAAACACAATTCCAATACAACCCCATTCGAATATAACTAAAAAATGATAACAATTATATAGGTTGTCCGTTCTTCAATCCGATTTCGATTATACGATTATCATAATCTCAAGGACACATAATAACAATCATATCAGGATTTCTTCAATACCATATTTTCAAACCATACAGGAAAGTAATAAAACTTATGTCTTTTCAAAGTGCTTGACTAGAGAAGCATAAAACTCAACTCGGATCGAAAATCAGACGGCCGGATCTAACACAAAATCAAATTTCTCAATATGAAAGCTGAAAGGGATCGATTTTATAGTGTTCAAATGCGCAACGGAAGTTCAAAAATTCTTTTCTAGGCAAGAAAACCGAAATTTTAAGAAAAATTTGAACACCTTTGTACAAGTGTGTAACATATACTAAACACCTTTGTCATACATAGGGTGTTGAGAAATTATACCTATCAACCTCTTGAGGTTGATGATGGCTCCAACCAAGTTGTAAACAACTTGGCTCTTCAAAGGCAAGACAAATCTACAAGCTCTCCTTGTCCTTGAGTCCTTCCTTCAAAATCAAGCCCACCACTAACTAGGTAGATCCCCTCATATTTTGCACTAGAAAAATATGAGGATTTTTCTTTGAGAAGTGTAAGAATTCCTCAACATAAATGAAGAGAAAAATGGAGAGAATTATGAGAGGAATTTTCGGCCAAAGTGAGGGAGGGAAAGAGGTTGGAAGACTTTTCTTGGTCCTTGAAAAAATTGATTTAAGCATGTGCATGCCATACCTTGGTTATTCAAAAAGTTGTCTCCCAAATCTTCACCTCCCATGCATGCATTTTGACTGGGCTTGTAACAATTACAAGGCCCATGGACTTTAATTTAATTGTTTCAAACATATTTGAGCCCAATTAAATTTTACTTGATTTTGCTCAAGTCCACTAGTTAAACAATTATTTCCAATTGGGCTCTACAAGGCACAATATTATTTAATTAATTCAAAACTTGAACTAATTTAATTATTTGGACTCTACTAGGCCCACTAGTGTTTAATTAATTCAACACTTGAATTAATTTAATGTAGTCCATAATAATGTTTACGAAAATCACAATATTCAAATACATTATTCACTTGGCCTACTTTTAATCTAGGAACACTTCCACAAATTAAAAGTTATATTTCTCTCACAGAAATCATACTTCTAATTTTTTTTCTTACGCTTATAAACTCATTTATAAGCCGTTCAACACATTGAACTATTTTACTTCTCAACGGGATCTAGAAAGCTAGTACTTGTGTGGCCCTCAATGGTTCATTGATACAACTAGCCGTGGGTTCACATCTCCATGTGATTCAGACTAAACATGTCCTTATATGAGCATACCCTAATTGCTCCATCCTTACTTATCAACTCCTTGATAACAAGGACGTCAGAACTCAAGTCTGATAATACCCAATTAACCATGTTAAACGCCTAGCAGCATCGCTTACATGATTCCCTAGGTATCAAATGATAGTGTGTGCAAGAACCATTCAATTATGGTTAGCGTACAGTACGGTCCCTTCAACTCATATATCCCGACCGATTCGACAACCATTGGTTTATCGAGATTTGTCAATGAATCGATACTATGTGTCATGTCGTAGTTGCATCGATGGTGTAATCTATGAAACCTCTTTCATAATTACCACCATACTCTGATCAGAGATTTCAACCTACATACACATGAGAACGCATAGGATATCCATACCCGAAGGTAAGCGGTGAATCCCCGACTACAACGCATCGACTCCTATATGTTTCGACAGAACACCCAACCTTGCCACCTGATGACCCCATGAGAGTCGGTAAACAAGTCAAAGTGTAATTCTAGCACATAAGAGTCTCAATGTTGTCCCGGGTCATAAGGACTAATGGTGTACAACCATAAACTAGAACTTTTCCACTCGATAAGTGAGAAGCACTTGGAAAGTCCTTTATGGAGGGTTGTTCAGTGCACTCTACCAGGAGCACCTATCTGCATGCTCGGACATCACAATGTCCCCAACCAATGAAACATGGTACTCACATCGCAGATACTAGTCTCAAACTTGAGCGGCCTATATCCTTCTTAGCGGCGGCTGAATCGACTAGGAACTGTTTAAAATATACAGTATTCCAAATATGAGTTTCATGATACTCATCATATGAGCATCTCATATTCTTTCTACTATTTGTATATTCAAGGGCTTTATCTATGGAATTAGCATGTGTATTCAGATAAAGATGTGCCAATAATAATTTCAAATATTATTAGAATAAAGATTGTTTATACATAGAGTTTCATTGTGAACACTCGGCCAACACTTGGCTCGACGGGCACCTACTCTAACAATCTCCCACTTGCACTAGAGCCAACTACCCATATGCTTCAAACCCATTGATTCGCGATGCTTCTCGAATAATGGTCCAGGTAAAGGCTTAGTTAGTGAATCAGCAACATTATATGCGGAGCCGACTTTGTCAATCGTGACATCTCCTCTTTCCACGATTTCTCTGAGGATGTGGTACTTTCTCAAAACGTGTTTGGACTTTTGATGAGACCTCGGCTCCTTTGCTTGAGCAATGGCTCCCGTGTTGTCACAAAACACCGGGACAGGAGCAACACCATTAGGAATGACGCCCAACTCTTGGACGAAATTCCTTATCCTAACAGCCTCCTTTGCTGCAGCTGATGTAGCAATATATTCTGCCTCTGTGGTGGAATCTGCAGTACTGTCTTGCTTGGAACCTTTCCAAGAGGCAGCAGCACCTTTGAGCATGAATACAAAACTAGAGGTTGACTTCAAGTCATCGATATCGCTTTGGAAGCTAGAGTCGGTATAGCCTTCCAATTTCAGTTCTCTACCCCCATAGACCAAAACAACTTATTGGTCCTTCTCAAATACTTGAGGATGTCTTTCACAGCTTTCCAGTGTGGAAGACCAGGGTTGGATTGATATCTATTCACTACACTTAGTGCAAAAGCCACGTCAGGACGTGTAGATATCATCCCATACATGATGCTACCAATCGCAGATGCATAAAGAATGCTTGTCATCGCCGCAATCTCTACATCAGTCTTGGGAGACATAGACTTGGATAGGGACACGCCATGACACATTGGTAGATGTCCTCTCTTGGACTCATCCATCGAGAACCGCTTCACGATGGTATCAATGTATGTGGACTGGGTAAGACCAAGCAATCTTTTTGATCTATCTCTATAGATCTGTATTCCCAATACAAAAGATGCTTCACCCAAGTCCTGCATCGAGAACTTACTCGTTAACCATATCTTAGTTGATTGCAACATCCCTGCATCATTCCCAATGAGTAGAATGTCATCAACACAAAGCACAAGGAATGTCACAGCACTCCCACTGACCTTCTTATACACACAGGGTTCCTCAGGATTCTTAGCAAAACCAAACTCTTTGATTGCACTATCGAATCTGAGGTTCCAACTCCTAGATGCCTGCTTTAGACCATAAATAGATCTTTGAAGTTTGCATACCATATGCTCACTTCCGATAGATGTAAACCCTTCGGGTTGAGACATGTAAATCTCTTCCTTAATATTCCCATTAAGAAAGGTTGTCTTAACATCCATCTGCCATATCTCATAGTCATACCATGCAGCTATGGCAAGCAAAATTCTTATGGATTTGAACATTGCAACTGGAGAAAAGGTTTCCTCAAAGTCAACTCCTTGTCTTTGAGTATATTCTTTTGCTACCAATCGCGCCTTGAAGGTCAATAACTTCCCATCCGCCCCAACTTTCCTCTTGTAAATTCATTTACACCCTATGGGAACAATTCCCTCAGGTGGATCCACGAGATTCCACAATTGGTTTTAATGCATGGAATTCATCTTAGATTCCATCGCTTCAAGCCACTTGGATGAATCGGCATCAGATAACGCTTCCTTGAAGGTCCTTGGATCACATCCATGGATAGGCTCATCATGGCCCTCTTCAAGAAGCAGACCATACCTCATAGGTGGTCTCGAGACTCTCTCGGATCTTCTAGGAGCTTGTATCTCCTCTCTTGGCACTTCGGGTGTGGGTTCTATAATTGTGGGTGTCTCTCGAACCTCTTCGAGTTCTATCATCTCCCCTTTTCTATCCAATAGAGATTTCTTTTCCAAAAAGGTTGCATTCCTAGAAACAAAAACCTTTGTTTCTTGGGGATGATAGAAGTAATATCTAATAGAATACTTTGGATATCCCACAAAGTAACATAAAATGGATCGACTATCCAATTTGTCTCCCACTACCTGCTTCACATAAGCAGGGCACCCCCATATTCTAAGATAAGAATATTTGGGTGGCTTACCCATCCATATCTCATATGGAGTCTTGTCAACTGCTTTTAAATGGACATTGTTCAACAACATTGCCGCTGTTTCAAGCGCATATCCCCAAAAGGATGGCGGCAACACCGTGAACCCCATCATAGACCGAACCATGTCCATCAAAGTCCGGTTACGACGCTCCGAAACACCATTCAACTGTGGTGTAGCGGGTGGAGTCCATTGCGAGAGAATCTCATTCTCCCTAAGATACTCTTGGAACTCGGCACTCAAGTACTCACCACCTCGATCCGATCAAAGTGTCTTGATGCTTCGTCCCAATTGCTTCTCTACTTCATTTCTGAATTCTTTGAACCTTTCAAAGGCTTCAGACTTGTATTTCATCAAATACACATACCCATACCTCGAAAAATCATCGGTAAAAGTGATGAAGTAGGCATCTCCATGCTTAGTGGTGATGCTAAGCGGACCGCACACATCGGTATGGATCAAATCCAATAACCCTTTGGCTCGCTCCACATGGCCCTTAAAGGGAATTTTGGTCATCTTTCCTTTTAGACAGGATTCACAAGTCGTGAGAGCATTAATATCAGACATATCAGACATGCCCACTCCCACTAGCTTGTTCATCCTTCTTAGGGAAATATGTCCTAATCGAGCATGCCATAATTGTGCCGAATTTAGAGTATCTTGTTTGCGCTTGTTTGTTGTTATAGCTTGGACATTGTTAAGTGGAATATTTTTTAATTTTAAGGTGTAGAGATCGTTTTCAAGTTCTCCAGTACCAATTAAACATTCATTCTTGTAAATATTGCAAACACCTTTGCTTAATAAACAAGAAAATCCAACTTTATCTAACATAGAAATGGAAATAATGTTCTTCACCAAGTCTGGTACAAACAAAACATCTCTCAAAAATAACTTAAAATCATTGTTCAAATACAAGCAAACATCTCCTACGGCCTTGGCAGCAACCCTTGCTCCATTGCCCATCCTCAAGAGGGTCTCACCTTCCCTGAGCCTTCTACTTCTTCCCATCGCCTGCAAATCATTACAGAGATGTGAGCCACATCCGGTATCCAATACCCAAGAAGTATAGTTAATTGAAATGTTTACTTCAATATAGAACATACCGTTTCCAGAACTCTTCTGGGCCAGATATTCCCTACAATTACGCCAACAATGTCCAGGCTTCTTGCAGTGACGACAGATGTCAACAGTGTTGTCAGCCTTCACTGGTGTGGCTGCCACAACGGGACCCGGAGTCTGCTTCTTCAAGGGCACGTTCTTCTTGGGACGTTGGAAAGAACGCTTCTTTCCCTTCCCAGGTGGACCGGTATTCGTACCAGATGAAGAGCCCACAAAAAGAACCGGCTTCTCTTTCTTGATGGTGGACTCAAAGGTCACAAGCATGTTCACCAACTCCTCAAGGGTCGGCTCCATCTTATTCATGTTGAAGTTCACCACAAAAGGATCAAATTAGCTAGGCAGCGATAACAGCAACACGTCGGTGGTCAACTCCGAAGGCAATATCAAATCCATGCCAACGAGCTTGTCCACGAGCCCAATCATCTTTAGGCCATGCTCATGGACTGAGGCCCCATCTCGCATGCGCAAAGTGATCAGCTCCTTGATGGTAGCATGCCTAAGAGGACGTGTTTGCTCTCCAAAGAGCTCCTTGAGGTGCAAATTGTTAGAGTAGGTGCCCGTCGAGCCATGTGTTGGCCGAGTGTTCACAATGAAACTTTATGTATAAACAATCTTTATTTAAATAATATTTGAAATTATTATTGACACATCTTTATCTGAATACCCATGCTAGTTGCATAGATAAAGCCCTTGAATATACACATAGTAGAAAGAATATGAGATGCTCATATGATGAGTATCATGAAACTCATATTTGGAATACTGTATATTCTAAACAATTCCTAGTCGATTCAGCCGCCGCTAAGAAGGATATAGGCCGCTCGAGTTCGAGACTAGTATCTGCGATGTGAGTACCATGTTTCATTGGTAGGGGACATTGTGATGTCCGAGCATGAAGATAGGTGCTCCTGGTAGAGTGCACTGAACAACCCTCCATAAAGGACTTTCCAAGTAGTTCTCACTTATCGAGTGGAAAAGTCCTAGTTTATGGTTGTACACCATTAGTCCTTATGACCCGGGACAACATTGAGACTCTTATGTGCTAGAATTACACTTTGACTTGTTTACCGACTCTCATGGGGTCATCAGGTGGCAAGGTTGGGTGTTCTGTCGAAACATATAGGAGTCGATGCATTGTAGTCGGGGATTCACCGCTTACCTTCGGATATGGATATCCTATGTGTTCTCATGTGTATGTAGGTTGAAATCTCTTATTAGAGTATAGTGGTAATTATGAAAGGGGTTTCATAGATTACACCATCGATGCAACTACGACATGACACATAGTATCGATTCATTGACAACTCTCGATAAACCAATGGTTGTCGAATCGGTCGGGATATATGAGTTGAAGGGACCGTACTGTACGCTAACCATAATTAAATGGTTCTTGCAGGCACTATCATTTGATACCTTGGGAATAATGTAAGCGATGCTGCTAGGCGTTTAACATGGTTGGTTGGGTACTATCAGACTTGAGTTCTGACGTTCTTGTTATCAAGGAGTTGATAAGTAAGAATGGAGCAATTGGGGTATGCTCGTATAAGGACATGTTTAGTCTGAATCACATGGAGATGTGAACCCACGGCTAGTTGTATCAATGAACCATTGAGGGCCACACAAGTACTAGCTTTCTAGATCCCGTTAAGAAGTAAAATAGTTCAATGTGTTGAACGGCTTATAAATGAGTTTATAAACGTAAAGAAAAATAGAAGTATGACTTCTATGAGAGAAATTTGACTTTTAATTTATGAATGTGTTCCTAAAATTAAAAGTTGGCCAAGTAAATAATGTATTTGAAAATTGTGATTTTCATAAACATTATTATGGACTAAATTAAATTAATTCAAGTGTTGAATTAATTTAATACTAGTGGGCCTAGTAGAGTCCAAATAATTAAATTAATTCAAGTGTTGAATTAATTAGATAACATTGGGCCTTGTAGAGCCCAATTAGAAATAATTATTGAACTAGTGGGCTTGAGTAAAATCAAGTAAAGTTTTAAATGGACTCAAATGTGTTTGAGACTTTTAAATAAAGTCCATGGGCTTTTTAAATGTTACAAGACCACTCAAAAAGCATGCAAGGGAGGTGAAGAGTTAGGAGACAACTTTTTGTATAACCAAGTCATGGCATGCACATGCTTAACTCAACTTTTTACAACACCAAGAAAACTCATTCTCCTTCCTCCCTTGAGCATATGGCCGAAATTTCTCTTGTTTCTCTCTCCCAATTTTTGTTCTTCAATTGTTGAGGAAACAATACACTTCTCAAAGAAAAATGCTCTAATTTTTCTAGTGCAAAATTAGAGTGGTTCTAGCTAGTTGGTGGTGGGCTTAATATTTGAGCAAGGTGGGCTAAAAGCGAAGCTTGAAGATTTGTCATCCTTTCAAGAGCTAAGGTGTTTACACCTTTGTTGGAGCCATCATCAACCTCAAGAGGTTGATAGGTATGATTTCTAAACACCCTATGTATGACATCTTGGTGTTTTTGTATATGCTACATCCTAGTACATGTGGTGTTCAATTTTTCTTATAAAAATTTTCGGTTTTTTTGCTTGAAAAATTTTTGTTACTTCTGTTGCGCATTTGAACACCCTAAAATCGATCCCTTTCAAGTGGTATAAGAGCTAAGGGTACTAGTTTTTGTAGCATATACATAATATTATATTGAGGTCGATTTCTAACCGCATGAGATGAAATTTTTGCAACAAAATCAAGGCCAAAACAAAGGGGTTTTCGGGCAGCATGTTGCTGCCCATTTCGGGCAGCTCGGGCTGCCCAAGGGGCTGCCCATTTCGGGCAGCAAGGGCAGCCCGAGGGGCTGCCCGAATCCCCCCCTTGAAAAATAAAAAAAAAATTTGCATGTTGGCCGGAATCCGGCGACGGAGCTCCGGCGACGGTGATGACGACTAGGGTTTTCAAAAGGTGTTTTGAAATATCAAACTGTCATGGGCCTTGAGTTGTTGGGCCATTGGATGGCTAACATATTTGTGAATTTTAAATGGGCCAAAATGTTTTTGGTGAAAAATGAGTTTTTGGGCCCTTAAGTTTAAATTTACAAAAGTTGCAAATATTTTCTCATAAAATAAATAATTGAAGTTGGACTTTAGTTATTTATAGTAAATGGTGATTTACAAGAAATTCGATTATAAATAAATTAATTAGAAAGTAGACAAATGTGTTTGTATACTTTGTTAATTTAATTTATAATCGTGGCGGTTAGTGATTGGATCAAGATATATAATATTGGATCAATTAATTATTGTGATAATTAATTGATGGTGTATGATATGTGATATTATGCATGAAGGATGATCGAAAGCCCAAGCCCAATTTGCTAGGTGTATGCTAGGATATTTTGTGTTGAATGATTGTAATAATTATCAAATTTAAAGTGGGCTTGGTTTATGGCCCATTCCCACCCCCATGAGATGTATCCCTATTTGCCATGGATATTTATTTGTAAATATTAGTATAGTGGATGATCAAGATTGGAAGATGGTGGCCATGATGATTATGAAGATCGAAGACATGTAAATATTGGAAGCTAATGTAATAGTTGCATTTGCATCCCATGCATTTCCCTAGGATTGGACCTAGGCCCGTGTTTAGCTCACACGGGCCATTAGTATTGGGGCGATTGATCATCTTTGTTTTGTTTACTGTTTATAATATATGCATGATATGTTATAAATAATGAGTATGTGCGTTATTATTATGATAATAACAAAGTTGCATGAATCCGGCAAACATACGATCAAACATGGCGAGCTTTTAAATAAAATTAATGATGAGACCTTTCAAAATTAAAAAACCCTCATTTTGAATAAGATTTAAAATTAATATCAAGCCCGAAAAGGGGAATTATAAATTTGTTTATAATTTCCATGTCTTCCATCGACAATGGGTGCATGATGAACGCTACCCGTACTCGGGGCTCGGCTCATATTATTGGGGGGCCCTGGGTGCCGGAAAGCTGTGACATCCATTGACATGGTGATGTGAACTACGTGGAACTCCCATGATTTCGGCTCATATTATTGGGGGAACTCATGGCGACCGTCCATTAAGGTTCAACATCGATGGGTAAGGCTTGACACGTGAAGATGAACGACGTCATATTATTGGGTCCTAATCAAACGTGAGACAAAATTTTACGTAGAGGGTTGCTTTGTGATGCAATTGGAAACTACCTTTTAGGAATTGTGATTGGCTGATATTATTCGGGATCATAATTCGCTAATTAGACCTTGCGTACCTACTGACGAAATGAGTTTCCCGTTTTCACTAGAGGGTAGTGAAAGATGTAAAAACAGTGGGAGTAAACATTTATAAAGTAAAAGTCCATACTTTATATCTTACTAAATATTTTAAAATAGTCATTAACATTTATCTGTTATACTTTTCAGTACAATTTTTGACAATGTCTTCGATTCGCAATCCGCTATCTACAATACTCGACAAACACGTATTAACAGGACCTAATTACCTCACTTGGCTAAGAAACCTAAAAATTGTCTTGAATTCGGAATGGATAGCATATACACTGACTGAGTCGCCCCCTGTTGAGGCTCCGACTGACTGCACTTGAAAGCCAGGTGTTATATGCAGGCTTCTATGAATGATGAGCTGCAGAGGCGTTTTGAGGATGCAAAGAGTGCTGCTGACATTCATTTGCATCTCAAGGAGCTCTTTGGTGAGCAGACTCGGCCTCTTAGGCATGCTACCGTCAAGGAGCTGATCACTTTGCGCATGCGAGATGGGGCCTCGGTCCATGAGCATGGCCTGAAGTTGATTGGGCTCGTGGACAAGCTCGTTGGCATGGATCTGATGTTGCCTTCGGAGTTGACCACCGACGTGTTGCTCTTATCGCTGCCTAGCTCATTTGATCCTTTTGTGGTGAACTTCAACATGAACAAGATGGAGCCGACCCTTGAGGAGTTGGTGAATATGCTTGTGACCTTTGAGTCCACTATCAAGAAAGAGAAGCTGGTTCTTTATGTGGGTTCTTCATCTGGTACGAAGATTGATCCACATGGGAAGGGAAAGAAGTGTTCTTTCCAACATCCCAAGAGGAACGTGCCCTTGTTGAGGCAATCTCCGAGTCCATTCAAAGGCAGCCACACCAGTTAAGGCTGACAAGACTAGTGATGTTTGTCATCACTGCAAGAAGCCTGGACATTAGAGGCGTAATTGCAAAGAATATCTTGCTCAGAAAAGTTCTGAAAATGGTATGTTCTACATTGAAGTAAACATTTCAATTAACTCTACTTCTTGGGTATTGGATACCGGCTGTGGCTCACATCTTTGTAATGAGTTACAGGTGATGGGAAGAAGTAGGAAGCTTAGGGAAGGTGTAACCTTCTTGAGGATGGGCAATGGAGCAAGAGTTGCTGCCAAGGCTGTTGAAGATGTTTACTTATTGTTGAACAATAGTTTTAAGTTAATTATATGAGATGTTTTGTTTGTACCTAATTTTGTGAAAAACATTGTTTCAATTTTTATGCAGATAAAAATGGATATTCTTGTTTATTTAGCAAAGGTGTTTGCAATATTTACAAGAATGAATGTTTGATTGGTACTGGTGAACTTGAAAACGATCTCTATAACTTAAAATTGAAAGATATTCCACTAAATGTCCATTCAAAGGCAGACACCATATGAGATATGGATGGGTAAGCCTCCCAAGTATTCTTATCTTAGAATATGAGGGTGTCCTTCTTATGTGAAGCAGGCAGTGGGAGATAAATTGGATAGTCGATCCATTTTGTGCTACTTTGTGGGATATCCAAGGAATTCAGTTGGATATAATTTCTATCATCCCAAAGAAACAAAGGTGTTTGTTTCTAGGAATGCAATCTTTTTGGAAAAGGAATTTCTATTGGATAGAAAAGGGGAGATGATAGAACTCGAAGAGGTTCGAGAGACACCCACAATTATAGAACCCACATCCGAAGAGCCAAGAGAGGAGATACAAGCTCCTAGAAGATCCGAGAGAGTCTCGAGACCACCTATGAGGTATGGTCTGCTTCTTGAAGAGGGCCATGATGAGCCTAACCATGGATGTGATCCAAGGACCTTCAAGGAAGCGTTATCTGATGCCGATTCATCCAAATGGAATCTGAGATGAATTCCATGCATTCGAACGAAGTGTGGAATCTCGTGGATCCACCTGAGAGAATTGTTCCCATAGGGTGTAAATGGATTTACAAGAGGAAACTTGGGGCGGATGGGAAGGTATTGACTTTCAAGGCGCGATTGGTGGCAAAAGAATATACTCAAAGACAAGGAGTTGACTTTGAGGAAACCTTTTCTCCAGTTGCAATGTTCAAGTCCATAAGGATATTGCTAGCCATAACTGCATGGTATGACTATGAGATATGGCAGATGGATGTCAAGACAGTCTTTCTTAATGGGGATATTAAGGAAGAGATTTATATGTCTCTACCTGAAGGGTTTACATCTGTCGGAAGTGAGCATATGGTATGCAAACTTCATAGATCTATTTATGGTCTAAAGCAGGCATCTATGAGTTGGAACCTTAGATTCGATAGTACAATCAAAGAGTTTTGCTTTACTAAGAATCCTGAGAAACCCTGTGTGTATAAGAAGGTCAGTGGGAGTTCTGTGACATTCCTGGTGTTCTATGTTGATGACATTCTACTCATTGGGAATGATGTAGGGATGTTGCAATCAACTAAGATATGGTTAGCGAGTAAGTTCTCGATGCAGGACTTGGGTGAAGCATCTTTTGTATTGGGAATACAGATCTATAGAGATAGATCAAGAAGATTGCTTGGTCTCACCCAGTCCACATACATTGATACCATCGTGAAGCGGTTCTCGATGGATGAGTCCAAAAGAGGACATCTACCAATGTGTCATGGCATGTCCCTATCCAAGTCTATGTCTCCCAAGACTGATGCAGAGATAGCGGCGATGACAAGCATTCCTTATGCATCTGCGATTGGTAGCATCATGAATGGGATGATATCTACACCTCCTGAAGTGGTTTTTGCACTAAGTGTAGTGAGTAGACATCAATCGAACCCTAGTCTTCCACACTGGAAAGTTGTGAAAGACATCCTCAAGTATTTGAGAAGGACCAATAAGTGGTTCTTGGTCTATGGGGGTGGAGAACTAAAATTGGAAGGCTATACCGACTATAGCTTCCAAAGCGATATCGATGACTTGAAGTCAACCTCTAGTTTTGTATTCATGCTCAAAGGTGCTGCTGCCTCTTGGAAAGGTTCCATGCAAAACAGTACTACGGATTCCACCACTGAGGCTGAATACATTGTTGCATCAGATGCAGCAAAGGAGGCTGTTTGTATAAGGAATTTTGTCCAAGAGTTGGATGTCATTCCTAATGGAGTTGCTCCTGTCCCGGTGTTGTGTGACAACACGGGAGCTTTAGCTCAAGCAAAGGAGCCAAGGTTTCATCAGAAGTCCAAACATGTATTGAGAAAGTACCACATCCTCCGAGAGATCATGGAAAGAGGAGATGTCTCGATTGACAAAGTCGGCTCCGCAGATAATGTTGCTGATCCACTAACTAAGCCTTTACCTAGACCATTATTCGAGTAGCATTGCGAATTGATGGGTTTGGAGCATATGGGTAGTTGGCTCTAGTGCAAGTGGGAGATTGTTAGAGTAGGTGCCCGTCGAGCCAAGTGTTGGCCGAGTGTTCACAATGAAACTCTATGTATAAACAATCTTTATTTTAATAATATTTGAAATTATTATTGGCACATCTTTATCTGAATACCCATGCTAGTTGCATAGATAAAGCCCTTGAATATACACATAGTAGAAAGAATATGAGATGCTCATATGATGAGTATCATGAAACTCATATTTGGAATACTGTATATTCTAAACAGTTCCTAGTCGATTCAACCGCCGCTAAGAAGGATATAGGCCGCTCGAGTTCGAGACTAGTATCTGCTATGTGAGTACCATGTTTCATTGGTGGGGGACATTGTGATGTCCGAGCATGCAGATAGATGCTCCTGGTAGAGTGCACTGAACAACCCTCCATAAAGGACTTTCCAAGTGGTTCTCACTTATCGAGTGGAAACGTCCTAGTTTATGGTTGTACACCATTAGTCCTTATGACCCGGGACAACATTGAGACTCTATGTGCTAGAATTACACTTTGACTTGTTTACCGACTCTCATGGGGTCATCAGGTGGCAAGGTTGGGTGTTCTGTCGAAACATATAGGAGTCGATGCATTGTAGTCGGGGATTCACCGCTTACCTTCGGGTATGGATATCCTATGTGTTCTCGTGTGTATGTAGGTTGAAATCTCTGATCAGATTATGGTGGTAATTATGAAAGGGGTTTCATAGATTACACCATCGATGCAACTACGACATGACACATAGTATCGATTCATTGACAACTCTCGATAAACCAATGGTTGTCGAATCGGTCGGGATATATGAGTTGAAGGGACCGTACTGTACGCTAACCATAATTGAATGGTTCTTGCAGGCACTATCATTTGATACCTAGGGAATCATGTAAGCGATGCTGCTAGGCGTTTAACATGGTTGGTTGGGTACTATCAGACTTGAGTTCTGACGTTCTTGTTATCAAGGAGTTGATAAGTAAGAATGGAGCAATTAGGGTATGCTCGTATAAGGACATGTTTAGTCCGAATCACATGGAGATGTGAACCCACGGCTAGTTGTATAAATGAACCATTGAGGGCCACACAAGTACTAGCTTTTTAGATCCCCTTGAGAAGTAAAATAGTTCAATGTGTTGAACGGCTTATAAATGAGTTTATAAACGTAAAGAAAAAATAGAAGTATGACTTCTATGAGAGAAATGTGACTTTTAATTTATGAATGTGTTCCTAAAATTAAAAGTTGGCCAAGTAAATAATGTATTTGAAAATTGTGATTTTCATAAACATTATTATGGACTAAATTAAATTAATTCAAGTGTTGAATTAATTTAACACTAGTGGGCCTAGTAGAGTCCAAATAATTAAATTAATTCAAGTGTTGAATTAATTAGATAACATTGGGCCTTGTAGAGCCCAATTAGAAATAATTATTGAACTAGTGGGCTTTGTAAATATTACAAGCCCACTCAAAAAGCATGCAAGGGAGGTGAAGAGTTGGGAGACAACTTTTTGTATAACCAATGCATGGCATGCACATGCTTAACTCAACTTTTTACAACACCAAGAAAACTCATTCTTCTTCCTCCCTTGAGCATATGGCCGAAATTTCTCTTGTTTCTCTCTGTGGGGACCCGGACGCTAATCATCTTATTTATCGTCATTGGGACTAATTTAATTAATTATAATAAACAGGGTCTAAATTTTTTTTTTAAATGCGGAACGTAATGGCATACATCTTAACATACACGTCAGTATTAAAAGTACAAATCTTGCACTATATACAATCAATCTCAACTAAGGTTTAACAACTATATAACAAGTGTTTAAACCCTAACTCTAGTCCAAGTCCGTAGTCTCCACTCTAACTCGATCTTTCTTCACCTCTGTGACCCTGAACCTGTCCCACCTGTTGCCATGCACACATACAGACAAGACAACAGCCGGATAACTCCGGTGAGATATAAATATCCCAGTATAAACAATGTATCAATGCAATCATATAAAACATATATAAAAGCATAAACAATCATTAAAACATGTATCCAATCTGACTACATGAACCAATACGAATCTGTATTTAAGTCAATGACTTATTATCTTATCTCAACTTATTTCTTACCTAGGGATCCCGATCTAATTTAGACTTTGGTATGCTGTATCGAATGTCTACAATAGACGTCGATCTACATCTAAGCTCATTGATACACCGTAAGTCTAGAGTCTACGCGGTTCTGACAAATACTCGGCAGTTCTGCCCTAGCTAGGCTGATCTGCCCTAGACTCAAACTCTGGCTCTGCTATAATTCAATAGACTAAACATATCAATCTGATAATCTGCAAACATCAATGCAATAAAATAAAGTATGTGATTTTGGGAAACTCAAGTCAAACCTAACTCGAGTTGTGCAATCCCGAATCAACATTTATTTATACCTTTTATTCTGTCGCTCTGATACAATCGAAGTCTCGACTCAAAGCCTGTCAATGTTCAATCTGGCAATGACAATATCAATATTCTGTATCAATATTCTAATCAATTCACAACATCTCTGTTTTATCAAATTCTGACGTTACAACAGTACAATCTTGCGATACTGATAATACTATATCAGTCTATACCAATTCCAATCATTTACAATCAACCACCGTACAAATCTGACATCAATTTTAGTCAATCTCATTCTGAAAATCATAACACTTCCATATTCAGTCCGTTTCTTAATCTGACTTCGATTCTACACTGTCTAACATGTCAAGAACAACATATATGACATGTATTCAATTCCAACAACATCTTAATTTCAAAACATGTCAAAACGTAGTAAAACTTACTTCCAGTTATAGCCTGCGTTGATAGGAACACAGTACCGAAGTCGAATTTAAAATCAAACTGACGGATTTTACACAATCGCGATTCTAAGCTTCCAAGAAAATTTTGATAGCGTTTCTCTCGATTTCCCATTTCTGAAGGATTATAACGTTTGTATACATATATATATATATGCACGTTCATGCAATAAGCCAAGTGGCTTAATCTTTGTAGCACAGGTCTCGCGCATATGCGCGACCCCAATCGGCGCATATGCGCGAGACACTCGGTCTCCGCGCGTATCCTGCACATCGCCTCGCGCATATGCGCGAGACTCTCTGGAGTTCCTCGCATAGGCTTCGCGCATATGCGCGACATCTTCCGCGCATATGCGCGAGGTATTCTGCCTGTTTGGCGCATGTGGCGCATCTGGTCGCGCATGTGCGCCGATGCTACTGTCCTCGCACATCAATTTTCACACGCGATCTCATTTCGTGTCTCGGTTAGCCCTTTCATAATTATCTCGATTAAAATTAATAATCGTAATTTAACACGGTATAAAATCTCGGCATTACATTTCTCCCCCCCTAAGATACGATTTCGTCCTTGAAATCACAGGCATTCAATTGTATCAATAGGGAGTATACACAGAAACGGTCTAAAAATTTACATTATCGAAACAACTCAGGGAATTCTTGTCTCATATCTGATTCAGTTTCCCAGGTTGCTTCTTCAGTGCCATGACGAGTCCATTGAACTTTCACCAGTGGAATGGTCTTCGTTCTGAGCTGTTTTTCTTTACGATCAATAATCTGAATCGTTTTTTCAATATAGCTCAACGTCTCATCCATTTCGGCCTCGTCTGGCTGAATAGCATGTGAAGCCTCAGGAAGGTATTTCCTTAATAACGATACATGAAAGACATCATGTATCCCGGATAATGAAGGCGGTAACGCGAGTCGATATGCACGATCTCCTATCTTTTCGAGAATCTCATAAGGCCCAATATAACGTGGAGACAGTTTCCCTTTCTTGCCAAATCTGACAACTCCTCTGAAAGGTGAAATCTTTAAAAATACTCGGTCTCCTGCCTCAAATACCAACGGTCTACGTCGAACATTGGCATATTTTGCCTATCTGTCTTGTGCTGCCTTCAATTTCTTTTGAATTAGCTTCACTTTTTCTGTCATATCTCTGATCATATCAGGTCCAATCTCAGGCACTTCAGAGATATCATCCCAATAGAGAGGGGATCGACACTTCTTTCCGTACAACGCTTCAAATGGTGCCATCTCAATACTCGTCTGATAGCTGTTGTTGAACGAAAACTCACAAAGTGGCAATGCATCTTGCCAATTAGTGATAAAATCAAGCAACACTGCTCTCAGCATATCTTCCAATGTCTGGATAGTCCGCTCTGACTGTCCGTCGGTCTGTGGATGATATGCGGTACTCAGATGTAACTTCGTACCGAGAGCCTGCTGCAAACTCTGCCAAAAGTGCGAAGTAAATCGAGGATCACGATCTGATACAATTGACTTTGGCACTCCGTGCAATCTGACCACTTATCTGACATAAATCTCTGCCATCTGGTCAAATTTGTACGTCATCTTGTACGGAATAAAACATGCGGATTTGGTCAATCTGTCAATCACGACCCAAATCGCATCACAACCTCGGGAGGAACGCGGTAGCTGCATCACAAAATCCATGGAAATGTGATCCCATTTCCATTCAGGAATGGGCAAACTCTATCATAAACCTCCTGGTTTCTTTCTTTCTGCTTTCACCTGCTGGCAATTCAGACATTTGGAAACAAATTCGGCAATGTCAGTCTTCATTTGTTTCCACCAGAACTGTCTTTTCAAATCATTATACATCTTTCTGCCACCAGGATGAATACTGAATCGACTGTTGTGCGCTTCTGACAATATCTGTCGTCTCAAATCTGAAACATTCGGCACAACCAAACGATTATTTACATACAAGACGTTATCACGTACCTGATATTCCGATCTATGCCCTGTTCTGACCATCACTATTGATCTCTGTACATTCTGATCAACTTTCTGAGCCGCTTTAATTCTCATAATCAGCTCTGGTTCTACTTGCACCGTATAAAGTCTCAACTGTCTATAATTTGTTTCAAATGCTAATCCAGACAAACATCAGTCTTCTATCAAATTTGAAACACCGATCGTCGACAAGGATAAGGAACATACCTTTCGACTTAGTGCATCAGCTGCTGCATTAGACTTTCCTGGATAGTATTTGATTTCACAATCAAAATCTTTTAGCAAATCAAGTCATCTTCGTTGCCTCATATTCAATTCAGACTGTGAAAACAGATATTTCAAACTCTTATGATCATAATATATCTCAAACTTTTCCCCATAAAGATAGTGTCGCCATATCTTTAATGCAAAGACAATGGCTGCCAATTCAAGATCATGGATTGGATAACGAGTCTCATGTGGTTTAAGTTGTCTTGAGGCATAAGCAATAACATGCCCTCGCTGCATCAGAACACATCCCAACCCTCTGTGAGAGGCGTCGCAATAAACCACAAAATCACCAGTACCGGATGGGATAGTCAACACCGGAGCACTGGTCAATCTCTTTTTCAACTCCAGAAAACTGGTCTCGCATTCTTTAGACCAAACAAATGGAGCATTCTTCTGAGTCAGCTGAGTAATCGGTTTAGCAATACTTGAGAAATCTTTAATGAAACGATGGTAATATCCCGCTAAACCCATAAAACTTCGAATTTCGGGCACTGACGTCGGTCTTGGCCAAGAAATCACGGCTTCAACCTTACTGGGATCACAGATATCCCATCTCTGGATATAATATGCCCCAGAAATACTACCTGTCTCAACCAAAACTCGCATTTCGACAGTTTAGCATATAATTTCTCAGCCCTTAAAATTCGCAACACAGTTCTTAGATGCTCAGCATGCTCACTCATATTCTTTGAATAAATCAAAATATCATAAATGAATATAATCACATAATCATCGAGATATTTTTGGAATATATGGTTCATCAATCCCATAAATACAGCTGGAGCATTCGTCAGACCAAACGGCATGACAATAAATTCATAGTGTCCATACCTGGTTCTGAATGCTGTCTTTGAGATATCAGAATCTCTGACTCTCAGCTGATGATATCCAGATCTCAAATCGATCTTGGAATATACTGAAGAACCCTGCAACTGGTCAAACAAATCATCAATACGAGGCAAAGAATATTTATTCTTTATCGTTGCCTTGTTCAGTTGCCGATAGTCTATGCAGAGTCTCATGGAACCGTCTTTCTTTCTTACAAACAATACTGGAGCACCCCAAGGAGAAACACTCAGTCTGATGTACCCCTTGGCCAGTAAATCTTCCAGCTGATCTTTTAATTCTTTCAATTCAATTGGTGCCATTCTGTACGGGGCTCTAGAAATTGGCACTGTACCTGGCATCAATTCAATGCTGAAGTCTATCTCTCTAACTGGAGGTAATCCCGGGATCTCGTCTGGAAAGACATCAGCAAACTCACGTACCACTGGCAAATCAGCCAAGGATGGACTCGTCTTCAGTAAATCTACTAAATATACAAGGAATCCCTCTGCTCCTTTCTGTAACAATCGAGTCATAGATAATACGGATATTAAAGGAATTCTCGATCTAGAACCCTTACCGTAAAATTTCCACTCTTCAGCCATGTCTGGTCTGAATCTCACTATCTTGTGGAAACAATCCACAGCCGCTCTGTACTTGGTCAGCATATCAATACCGATAATACAATCAAAATCAGACAACCCCAGTACAATACGCTCTAACTCAATCTCATGCCCGTCATACTGTAGTATACAATGTTTTACAGAATTTACTGATATCAAACCTGTCCCTAAAGGAGAAGAGACCGACACTACAGTAGCTAAATACTCTACAGGCAATGCATGACTTAATGCAAATCGTTCAGAAATGAAAGTATGTGAAGCACCAGTATCAATCAATACATAAGCAGGGTAACCACATAAAGAACAATTACCTGCCACAACGTCATCTGGTGCTTCCGGGCCTGCTCCTCGGTCAAAGCGAATAATCTGGCCTGCTGTCTAGGAGGCTGGCTAACAATCTGGCTACCTTCTGGCCTCTGCTGTGACTGAGCTGGCGCTGGTTGAAATGTATGAACAGCCACTGATCGTGTCTCAGTCTGTGCTGCTGATCCCGATGACTCGGCTCCCTGAGATCTTTGGGACCCTCTCTGTGGACACACTTTAGCAAAGTGTCCCGGCTGTTTACAAATGTTGCAACTACCAGTTACTCCCTGGCATTGCTCAGTTGCATGTCTTCCTCCGCAAATCTTGCAATAAACTCCAGTGTAACTCTGGCTCTGTCTGGAACCACCGGAGCTGGAAGAACTGCTGCCAGATTTCTTGAATTGCTTTCCCCTGGCTTTCAAAAATTCTTTCTTCCCTCCACTGCTGCTGCCACCCTCGAATCTGGGAGGTGGTTGTTGTGGTCTCGGTGCTGGAGGCACAAATGAAGCCCCTTTCTGTCTCATCAGACTGGCTTCTACTCCCTTAGCTCTGTTCAGGGCGTCACTAAAGTTATTCGGTCGCCCTGTGTTCACCAATGTGAAAATATTGGGGTTCAAGCCATTGATGAACTTGTCAGCAGTAGCTTCCTCGCTGTCAGCCACATGTGGAGCAAATTTCAACAAGTTGGAGAACTTGGACACGTACTCTTCTATGTTCATCGGTCCCTGCCTTAGATTAGCAAACTCCGCCCCCTTGTCTTTTCTGTACGACACTGGAAAGAATCGTTGATAAAATTCAGTTCTAAAGACATTCCAGGTAATAGTCGTACCTCTATGCTCCATGGCTCTCTTTCTAGTAATCCACCAGTCCTTAGCAACATCGTGTAACTGGTGTCCAATTAATCGAACTCGCCTCTCATCTGTATACTCCAATGAGTCAAAAAGCATTTCAATATCGTCAAGCCAACTCTCGCACTCCACAGCGTTCTCTGTTCCTTTCAAAGTTGGCGGGTGAAATGACTGAAATCGTTTCAGTAACGTTTCCATTGGAGTCGGTGTTACATCCATCGGAGAATTCGATGTGCTACCCTGTTCTGGTATTCTTCGAGGAGGCATATCTGGTTATCAACAGAATTAGTAACTCAAATACAACAACCAACTTCAGTCCTCCTCTGATCATCTTACTGCTGATCTAGAATCGGTGTTGATCCATTCTCAATAAAATATATTACTATATCAAATCAGATAAGCAAGTAACATGTATTAAAGCAGTAAGACATGCTAGCATTCAAAAGCAGGAAAGAAATCCTCAATCTACCCCACTCCCTAGCCTCTTCTATCTCAATCTAAAGGATCTATAGCTCTGATAGCACCTGTTGTGGGGACCCGAACGCTAATCATCTTATTTATCGTCATTGGGACTAATTTAATTAATTATAATAAACAGGGTCTAAATTTTTTTTTAAATGCGGAACGTAATGGCATACATCTTAACATACACGTCAGTATTAAAAGTACAAATCTTGCACTATATACAATCAGTCTCAACTAAGGTTTAACAACTATATAACAAGTGTTTAAACCCTAACTCTAGTCCAAGTCCGTAGTCTCCACTCTAACTCGATCTTTCTTCACCTCTGTGACCCTGAACCTGTCCCACCTGTTGCCATGCATACATACAGACAAGACAACAGCCGGATAACTCCGGTGAGAGTAAATATCCCAGTATAAACAATGTATCAATGCAATCATATAAAACATACATAAAAGCATAAACAATCATTAAAACATGTATCCAATCTGACTACATGAACCAATACGAATCTGTATTTAGGTCAATGACTTATTATCTTATCTCAACTTATTTCTAACCTAGGGATCCCGATCTAATTTAGACTTTGGTATGCTGTATCGAATGTCTACAATAGACGTCGATCTACATCTAAGCTCATCGATACACCGTAAGTCTAGAGTCTACGCGGTTCTGCCCTAGCTAGGCTGATCTGCCCTAGACTCAAACTCTGGCTCTGCTATAATTCAATAGACTAAACATATCAATCTGATAATCTGCAAATATCAATGCAATAAAATAAAGTATGTGATTTTGGGAAACTCAAGTCAAACCTAACTCGAGTTATGCAATCCCGAATCAATATTTATTTATACCTTTTATTCTGTCGCTCTGATACAATCGAAGTCTCGACTCAAAGCCTGTCAATGTTCAATCTGGCAATGATAATATCAATATTCTGTATCAATATTCTACTCAAATCACAACATCTCTGTTTTATCAAATTCTGACGGTACAACAGTACAATCTTGCGATACTGATAATACTATATCAGTCTATACCAATTCCAATCATTTACAATCAACTACCATACAAATCTGACATCAATTTTAGTCAATCTCATTCTGAAAATAATAACACTTCCATATTTAGTTCGTTTCTTAATCTGACTTCGATTCTACACTATCTAAGATGTCAAGAACAACATATATGACATGTATTCAATTCCAACAACATCATAATTTCAAAACATGTCAAAACATAGTAAACCTTACTTCCAGTTATAGCCTGCGTCGATAGAAACACAGTACCGATGTCGAATTTAAAATCTAACGGACGGATTTTACACAATCGCGATTCTAAGCTTCCAGGAAAATTTTGATAGCGTTTCTCTCGATTTCCCGTTTCTGAAGGATTATAACGTTTGTAAACATATATATATATATATATATATATGCACGTTCATGCAATAAGCCAAGTGGCTTAATCTTTGTAGCACACATCTCGCGCATATGCGCGACCCCAATCGGCGCATATGCGCGAGACACTCGGTCTCCGCGCGTATCCTGCACATCGCCTCGCGCATATGAGCAACTCATCTATGCGCATATGCGCGAGACTCTCTGGAGTTCCTCGCATAGGCTTCGCGCATATGCGCGACATCTTCCGCGCATATGCGCGAGGTCTTCTGCCTATTTGGCGCATGTGCGCGCATCCGGTCGCGCAGTGTGCGCCGATGCTACTGTCCTCGCACATCAATTTTCACACGCGATCTCATTTCGTGTCTCGGTTAGTCCCTTTCATAATTATCTCGATTAAAATTAATAATCGTAATTTAACACGGTATAAAATCTCGGCATTACACTCTCTCCCAATTTTTGTTCTTCAATTGTTGAGGAAACAATACACTTCTCAAAGAAAAATGCTCTAATTTTTCTAGTGCTAAATTAGAGTGGTTCTAGCTAGTTGGTGGTGGGCTTAATATTTAAGCAAGGTGGGCTCAAAGGGAAGCTTGAAGATTTGTCATCCTTTCAAGAGCTAAGGTGTTTACACCTTACTTGGAGCCATCATCAACCTCAAGAGGTTGATAGATATGATTTCTAAACACCCTATGTATGACATCTTGGTGTTTTTGTATATGCTACATCCTAGTACATGTGGTGTTCAATTTTTCTTATAAAAATTTTCGGTTTTCTTGCTTGAAAAATTTTTGTTACTTCCGTTGTGCATTTGAACACCCTAAAATCGATCCCTTTCACAAATGAATGTCAGCAGCACTCTTTGCATCCTCAAAACGCCTCTGCAACTCATCATTCATAGAAGCCTGCATATAACACCTGGCCTTCAAGTCATGGTCACACCAATCCTTGTAGGTCTGCAATTCCTCAGGAGTACAGCTAGTCGGAGCCTCAGCAGGGGGCGACTCAGTCAGTGTATATATGCAATCTTTTCCGAGTTCAAGACGATTTTTTGATTTCTTAGCCAAGTGATGTAATTAGGTCCGGTTAATACGTGTTTTTCGAGTATGGCAGAAAACGGATTGCGAATTGAAGACATTGTCAAATTTTGTACTGAAAAATAAAACAGATAAATGTTAATGACTATTTTAAAATATTTAGTAAGATATAAAGTATGGACTTTTACTTTATAAATTTTCACTCCCACTGTTTTGACATTTTCACTACCCTCTAGTGAAAACGGGAAACTCCTTTCCTCAGTAGGTACGTAAGGTCCAATTAGCGAATTATGATCCCGAATAATATCAGCCAATCATAATCCCTAAAAGGTAGTTTCTAATTGCATCACAATACAACCCTCTACGTAAATTTTTGTCTCACGTTTGATTAGGACCCAATAATATGATGTCGTTCATCTTCACGTGTCAAGCCTTACCCATCGATGTTGAACCTTAATGGACGGTCGCCATGAGTTCCCCCAATAATATGAGCCGAAATCATGGGAGTTGCACGTAGTTCACATCACCATGTCAATGGATGTCACAGCTTTCCGGCACACAGGGCCCTCCCCAATAATATGAGCCGAGCCCCGAGTACGGGTAGCGTTCATCATGCACCCATTGTCGATGGAAGACATGGAAATTATAAACAAATTTATAATTCCCCTTTTCGGGCTTGATATTAATTTTGAATCTTATTCAAAATGAGGTTTTTTTAATTTTGAAAGGTCTCATCATTAATTTTATTTAAAAGCTCTCAATGTTTGATCGTATGTTTTCCGGATTCATGCAACTTTGTTATTATCAGTAATAATAACGCACATACTCATTATTTATAACATATCATGCATATATTATAAACAGTAAACAAACAAGGATGATCAATCGCCCCAATGGCCCGTGTGAGCTAAACACGGGCCTAGGTCCAATCCTAGGGTAATGCAAGAGATGCAAATGCAACTATTACATTAGCTTCCAATATTTACATGTCTTCGATCTTCATAATCATCATGGCCACCATCTTCCAATCTTGATCATCCACTATACTAATATTTACAAATAAATATCCATGGCAAATAGGGATACATCTCATGGGGGTGGGAACGGGCCATAAACCAAGCCCAGTTTAAATTTGATAATTATTACAATCATTCAACACAAAATATCCTAGCATACACCTAGCAAATTGGGCTTGGGCTTTTGATCATCCTTCATGCATAATATCACATATCATACACCATCAATTAATTATCACAATAATTAATTGATCCAATATTATATATCTTGAACCAATCACTAACCTCCACGATTATAAACTAAATTAACAAAGTATACAAACATCTGTGTCTACTTTCCAATTAATTTATTTATAACCGAATTTCTTGTAAATCACAATTTACTATAAATAATTAAAGTCCAACTTCAATTATTTATTTTATGAGAAAATATTTGCAACTTTTATAATTTTAAACTTAAAGGCCCAAAAAAAAACTCATTTTTCACCAAAAATATTTTGGCCCATTTAAAATTCACAAATATGTTAGCCATCCAATGGCCCAACAACATCAAGGCCCATGACACTTTGATAATCCAAAACACGTTTGGAAACCCTAGTCGTCATCGCCGTTGCCGGAGCTCCGTCGCCGGATTCCGGCAAACAAAAAATTTTTTTTTTAATTTTCAATGGGGGGTTCGGGCAGCCACTCGGGCTGCCCTTGCTGCCCGAAATGGGCAACCCCTCGGGCAGCCCGAGCTGCCCGAAATGAGCAGCAACAAGCTGCCCAAAATCCCCTCTCAAAAACCTTGATTTTTGTTGCAAATATTTCATCTCATGCGGTTATAAATCGACCTCAATATAATATTATGTATATGCTACACATATTAGTACCCTTAGCTCTGATACCACTTGAAAGGGATCGATTTTATGGTGTTCAAATGCGCAACGGAAGTTCAAAAATTCTTTTCTAGGCAAGAAAACCGAAATTTTAAGAAAAATTTGAATACCTTTGTACTAGTGTGTAACATATACTAAACACCATTGTCATACATAGGGTGTTGAGAAATTATACCTATCAAACTCTTGAGGAGCAACATGAACTGATCAGCCACTGCTTCATCATTCTCAGCAACATGAGGAGCAAATCGTAACAAGGTAGAGAATTTGGCCACATATTCTTCAATATTCAGATGACCCTGTCTCAAACTAGCAAACTCTGCACCCTTGTCTTTTATGTACGATACTGGGAAGAATCGTTGATAGAACTCAGCTTTAAAGAACTTCCAAGTAATAACTGTACCTCGATGCTCCAAAGCCCTCTTGGTTGTGAGCCACCAATTCTTTGCAACGTCATGCAATTGATGCCCAATCAGTCTAACTCTTCGCTCATCTGTGTAATCAAGTGAATTAAACAGCATCTCAATATCATCAAGCCAATTCTCAAAATCAGTAGAATTCTCAGTGCCCTTCAAGGTCGGCGGTTTGAATGACTGAAATCTCTTCAGCAATGTTTCCATGGGTGTCGCTGTAACATCCATCGGATTAGTAGAAGTACTACCCTGTTCTGGGATTTTTCGAGGAGGCATATCTGATTATCAAAAATGTTAGTAACCAAATATAACAAATCTGTCTCAGCCCTCCTCTGATCATCATACCTCTGATCAAGAATCGGTTCTGATTCATTCTTCAATAATACACATTTCCAATCAAATCAGATAATCAGGTAAACATGTATTTTCAAAGCAGTAAAACATGCTAGCATCACAAAAGCAGGAAAGAAAACTCAATCTACCCCGCTCACTCGCTTCTATCCCAGTCTAAGGAACATACAGCTCTGATGCCACCTGTTGTGGGGACCCGGACGCTAATTCATTTCTTCAATCTTCTTTGGATTAAGTGGATCAATTAACTAAACTAGGTCGAATTTTTTTTTTTAAATTTGAACACTTTATAATCAAGTGTACAAAGTACTACAACAATTTATGCATGATCTTATTGAATTACCAAATCAAGTGAAATATCTACAACAAGATCAAAAGTACAAGTCTTGTACAATATACATTCACTACAAACTAGGGTTCAACAACTACATATCAAGTGTTGGAAGCCCAATCAACTTCTAGGCCCGGATATCCACTCTGATCTCGATCGTTCATCCTCTTCTCGACCCTGATCATGTCCCACCTGTTGTCATGCACACATACAAACATAAAAACAGCCGGATAACTCCGGAGAGAAATATAATTCCCAGTATAAACAACGTATACATGCATCTCATACAAACATATACAAAAGCATATAACATTTGTAAACAACATGTGTCATAATCTAATAAAACATAAAGCAATATCAAGCTTTAAATCAAACTCTTAAACTCTTAATCTTGACTCGACTCTTATCTAGGGATCCCGGTTGAATAAGAACGTAACAAGTCTCCCACCTACTCTCCTCAGCTTGATGGTGGTACGTTCTTATTCCCAAACATTGGCCCTCTATATCGAATCTCTACAATAGGAGCCGATCTACTCCTAAGCACATCGATATACACCAACGTCCAGTGACCTTGCACCTCTGCCAAAGACTCATACCACATGCTTTGCTATAACTCAATAGGCTAAGCATATCAATCTCAAGAATTGCAATTACATCAAAGCAATTACAACAAAGTATGTGGTTTTGGAAAACTCAAGCTATCTATTACTCGAGTTATATCTTCCCGGTTTAACATTCATTTATACCTTTCTTTTCGTAGATCAATCTGGTCAACGAAATCAAATATCAATCTGGCTCCGATCTTTATTCGAAGTCTTCAATATCAACTCTGGAATGACATATTCGAGAAGTACAATATCAATATACAACTCAAATCAATACTGGATATGATCAGAACTCAATCTAATTCTGTTTCGACGGCATAGCAGTATAATCTCGAAATACCGGCAATACAACAACAAACGGCCAATCTCAACAACTCATATTCAATCAACAAACACAATTCCAATACCAAATCTATACAACCCCATTCGAATATAACTGAAAAATGATAACAATTATATAGGTTGTCCGTTCTTCAATCCGATTTCGATTATACGATTATCATAATCTCAAGGACACATAATAACAATCATATCAGGATTTCTTCAATACCATATTTTCAAACCATACAGGAAAGTAATAAAACTTACGTCTTTTCAAAGTGCTTGACTAGAGAAGCATAAAACTCAACTCGGATCGAAAATCAGACGGCCGGATCTAACACAAAATCAAATTTCTCAATATGAAAGCTGAAAGGGATCGATTTTATGGTGTTCAAATGCGCAACGGAAGTTCAAAAATTCTTTTCTAGGCAAGAAAACCGAAATTTTAAGAAAAATTTGAACACCTTTGTACTAGTGTGTAACATATACTAAACACCTTTGTCATACATAGGGTGTTGAGAAATTATACCTATCAACCTCTTGAGGTTGATGATGGCTCCAACCAAGTTGTAAACAACTTGGCTCTTCAAAGGCAAGACAAATCTACAAGCTCTCCTTGTCCTTGAGTCCTTCCTTCAAAATCAAGCCCACCACTAACTAGGTAGATCCCCTCATATTTTGCACTAGAAAAATATGAGTATTTTTCTTTGAGAAGTGTAAGAATTTCTCAACCAAAATGAAGGGAAAAATGGAGAGAATTAGGAGAGGAATTTTCGGCCAAAGTGACGGAGGGAAAGAGATTGGAAGACTTTTCTTGGTCCTTGAAAAAGTTGAGTTAAGCATGTTCATGCCATGCCTTGGTTATTCAAAAAGTTGTCTCCCAACTCTTCACCTCCCATGCATGCATTTTTGAGTGGGCTTGTAACAATTACAAGGCCCATGGACTTTAATTTAATTGTCTCAAACATATTTGGGCCCAATTAAATTTTACTTGATTTTGCTCAAGTCCACTAGTTAAACAATTATTTCCAATAGGGCTCTACAAGGCCCAATGTTATTTAATTAATTCAACACTTGAACTAATTTAATTATTTGGACTCTACTAGGCTCACTAGTGTTTAATTAATTCAACACTTGAATTAATTTAATTTAGTCCATAATAATGTTTATGAAAATCACAATTTTCAAATACATTATTCACTTGGCCTACTTTTAATCTAGGAACACTTCCACAATTTAAAAGTTATATTTCTCTCATAGAAGTCATACTTCTAATTTTTTTCTTTCGCTTATAAACTCATTTATAAGCAGTTCAACACATTGAACTATTTTACTTCTCAACGGGATCTAGAAAGCTAGTACTTGTGTGGCCCTCAATGGTTCATTGATACAACTAGCCGTAGGTTCACATCTCCATGTGATTCGGACTAAACATGTCCTTATATGAGCATACCCTAATTGCTCCATTCTTACTTATCAACTCCTTGATAACAAGAACGTCAGAACTCAAGTCTGATAGTTCCCAACGAACCATGTTAAACGCCTACCAGCATCGCTGACATGATTCCCTAGGTATCAAATGATAGTGTCTGCAAGAACCATTCAATTATGGTTAGCGTACAGTACGGTCCCTTCAACTCATATATCCCGATCGATTCGACAACCATTGGTTTATCGAGAGTTGTCAATGAATCGATACTATGTGTCATGTCGTAGTTGCATCGATGGCGTAATCTATGAAACCCCTTTCATAATTACCACCATACTCTAATCAGAGATTTCAACCTACATACACATGAGAACACATAGGATATCCATACCCGAAGGTAAGCGGTGAATCCCCGACTACAATGCATCGACTCCTATATGTTTCGACAGAACACCCAACCTTGCCACTTGATAACCCCATGAGAGTCGGTAAACAAGTCAAAGTGTAATTCTAGCACATAGAGTCTCAATGTTGTCCCAGGTCATAAGGACTAATGGTGTACAACCATAAACTAGGACTTTTCCACTCGATAAGTGAGAACCACTTGGAAAGTCCTTTATGGAGGGTTGTTCAGTGCACTCTACCAGTATTCACATCGCAAATACTAGTCTCGAATTTAATAAAAATAAAAATCATACTTTTACCTCGTATGTTACCGACCGTAACATACCTTTCAAATATTACCAAAAAGAGATCGAAATGTGTAGTTGAGAAGTCTTGAACCTCTGAATTCTACTATAACTTAAGAACTCAGATCATTTATCAAAACAGAGTAGTTTCTGTTCAAAATTCATAATTAATTCAATACTACTTCAAATCAACATCCGCAAATTGGATATTCAAAAAAACTCAAATCCTAACAATTGTGTAAAGAAGTAATCCGTATCATTTCTTCACCGTAATATGCCATAAAAACATTCATTGAATCATTTTGTCAAACATGTGGCGTGCGTGCTAAAGAGTTAGCTCCTTTACTTTGCACTTGTCTTCAATTCCATTTCTTTTCAAAATATCCATACATACAATATACATAATCAATGATTTAAAGGAGTTAAAATCAAATGAATCTTCATTTATCATATACATAGCTCATGAGATGCATTCGAAGGAAGAATCTACTTACAACCACTTGAAGATTTGATAATCTTAACACCTTGACAATAATCCTACAACACAATAACAATAATAATACCATCAATCATTATATTAACAACTTTACCTCAACACTCAAACCAAGCAACCCATTGTTTTTCCTTCAATCACTAACCCAAGGAAATAAGCTTTCTTACATTTCTAATGAAAGTAGCCTCACATCATTTGGATCAATATACAAAACATTATGCTAAAAACCACAACTACTGCCATATTTTTCATACCGTTTTTGCACTGACATTACATATTTAGCTCAAATTCAACCTTTGATTCTACCCATCCATTATCTATTACATTCTATAACATTCATTACCATTCACACCATAACGTAAAGCCATAAACCATCACAACTACTGCCACATTATTTTTTATTTTTTAAAATTCGGGCATTACACGACGGTTCCCAACGAAGCCTACAACAAATAAACTTCAAGAACACATCAATAGCATTATTTTCAGAAAATGTAGTTTGAGCAGTCCCACAAAAAACACCATAACTCACTCAATTTTTATCCAAATATTTCGAATTTTATATGAAATCGAAGATATCAAAAAATTCTACGATTTTTATGTTGAAAGTTTTCTCAAAATCACGACCGAAAAATCGCAGTAATTCAAAGTACAGTAGGGTTCGAAATTTCAGATCTAAAAATTTCTTCAAAACACATCCAATAAATTTTCTGCTCAAACTACTACATAACGTTCACATGATTCAATACAAAACACAATAAAATTTGTACTATGACAAGATCGACGCAGGAGAAATAGAATTTACGTGTCTTTAAATCTTTAACGTTATCGAAACGACGACTCCGACGCGGGAAAGAAGCGAGAGTTGATCCGGGACGATCGTGCAACGATTTTACTGCAATAAAACTTGCGAAAAGTTGCTGGAGAAATAAAAGGAGAGGGCGGCTGCTCTAGCATCAAGGAACCCTAGACTTTTTGCTCTCCAAAATATAAAAGATCTGAAAATAAAATGTGTAGGTGTGTGTTGTGTATTTTGGTGTGTGTAAAAACGTGTAAGTGTGTGTGAGAGTGTGAAACGTGTAAGTGTGTGTGAGTGTGTGAAACGTGTGTGTGTTTTAATTAGGAGAATTTATTGCTAAAATAACTAATTAAAATGCTAATAAAAAGGTTAACTCACACTAATTTTAAACAAACTCCTCAATTAAAATAAATACACCCTAATTTTATAAAATTCTCCTTTTTAACAAAATAAAATGTACAAGGCCAACTTTAAAAGTTTCAAAATTCTAAACTCACTAATTACATAATTTAGGCTTTAAAATGCTGAAACTTATTAAATTAATTAATATGCCCCAACATTAACTTAAAAATAAAATACCACATTTTAAAATTTCCAAAAATCTTCCCCGGTCTCTTTTCCTCGATCCCCCATCGAATAATCGCCTGAAACATGAAACTCGAGAAAATATTTTAATGTGCATTGCATAAACATACATAATTTAAAATAATGCAATTTAAATAGGTCATGCATCACTAAAAATCCTTTTAAATTTAAATAAATGATTTAACAATTAAATAAATGCATGGTTTTACGTGTACTGATTTTGAGCTCTACAAAAAATCACATCGTTAGACGTTTATAACATGCAAAAAACGTATAACTCTGACGAATCCATAAAGAGAACCTTGTTTGAATTTATTATATGTTACATGATTTTGAATAGACATATTAAAATCAGTAATAGATAATACAGTTCTATTTATCATTTGAAAAAGGGAATAGGAACATTGCGAGTTCTTGGTTAGTAAACATGATGCAATTTAATAATATGTTAGTCAATTTTAATTTAGCATAGGGAGACCAGACGAAATCATATCTCTAGATTGATCTACTCATTGAACTTCAACTGCGTGCTAAGAATTCCCTGATTCGTTATTTTCTCTGAATTGATTATAAACTATCTCATTGATTTTTCTAAATAAAGTTGAACTATGTCAATTATGGTACTTAATATACAGTTTTAAATAATTACTCCTCGTGGGATCGATATCTATACTCAAACCAGTACTAAAACTTGACACCGTACACTTGCGGTAGTGAAAATATGCAACAAAGAAATTAACGTCTTTCGTTTGATAGTTATAATTCTTAAATGTTACCGTTACTTTACCTATTACTAATATTAATTACACCATTTAATGTTGTACGAAGTCATTTAAAGCACCTTACTAGTTTTTGTATAAAACGAAGACTAATTGTTCTGAAACTTTTTACAATACCCTTTTTCGTTGATATATCTGATTTGCTCATAAGTCAAAGAAGCCGTTTTGTTTATAGACGTTGGATTCAAGGTTTCTATATATTAGAGGATCAATCCAATATAGAAAATAACGCTTATCATTTTCAAAGTTGTTTTGAGTAATCAAGAACTAATTCTTATCTTCAAGCTCAACATACCGAAAAGCAGCACACTCTTTATAGCAATTATCTGATATTCTGAGATCATATTGTGCTGCTAATTCATTATCTCTCTGCAAGTTATTCACTTTATCATATCTTATTGAGAAGACTCTTGTAATATGGAAAAGAGTCTTTTCCAGAACTTTGTTGTATTCGTCTTATTGTGTTGTGAAGCTAAGAGTTTCAGTAGGCAAAGGATAAGTCCTATTGAAGTGGGTGTGTACAAGAGTTGCACTGTTATAACCTAAGTCTTTTAGTGATACCTTATAGAAACAGAAGAAGTGGAGACGTAGAAGATTTGATCTTCGAACTTCAGAAACAACCACTGTCTACTACCTACTGTTTTATTATTTTCACTCTCATATCATCATATCGTATCCGCACTTTTTATTGTGATATGCTGGATATTTTTTCGAACAAGATAAGCTATAATCTCTAACAGAATTCTAGCATCTTTTGCAAAAACATCCAACAAAAGAAAGAGTTTATTCACCCCTGCTCTAAACTCTATATCGATCCCCAACAAGATGTGTTTCAAAGCAAATGACCCATAAATAAATGTGCCTGATCAAACTAAACCACAGAATTGGGCTGGTAGGGATGTCCACTACCACATGCATGAAATCCCCGGTCATGCTTTACCGGGTGGATTGGTCCCTGGTCATGCTTTACCGCATTCCAATCCTGATCTAAACCCGGTCTTGTTTTACCGGGGTAGAGAGGTCCCCGGCCACGTTCACCGGATTCCAAGCCCGTTCATATTTGATCACAAGACAATTAGCATACTCAAAAACATAAAATATTTTTTATACATGTCGAACATACTAATAAATTATGCATGAATGCCCAAAACAAAAATTTAAAAAAATATTAAACATCACAATTTTGAGGAGTCACACGGAAATGATCATAACTCACTCGTCTCTTGTCCAAAATTTACGAATTTACTGTCAAATCAAATAAATCGAAAAGTAATATGTTTTATATGGTGAATGTTTTTACAGAAAACCAACCGAAAATTCGCAGGATCGAAATGACAGCAGATTTGGTGTTTGAGATCTAAAAAAAATCGTTTAAACATCACAGTTTGAGCAGTCACATAAAAATTATCATAATTCATTCGTTTCTTGTCCAAAAATTATGAATTTAATGTCAAATCGAAGATATCAAAAAGTAATACGTTTTATATGTTATAAGTTTTTCCAGAAAACCAACCGAAAATTCACAGACAATCAAAATGACAGCAAACTCGGTTTTTCAGATGTAAAAAGCGTTTCAAAATCGATCCAGCCATTTTTGCTCAAACTTTGCATATCTCACATGAATTTTTGTATACAATAAACATCAAAACATGTAATATGACAAGATCGAAGCAGAAACGAAAGAATATACATGCCTTTGCGTCTAAACGCTCGAAGATGACGAATACCTGGCGTGGTAAAATACGGGGGACGATTGGGTGACGTTTGCTGCGCGATTTCTTGAAGATAAATGACCAAAAATTTGTTGAGAATTCGTAGGAGAAGGGGATGTGGCTGCTGAAAAGAAATGGCTCAAGAGCCCTAGCTTTTCTTATCAAAAGAGAGAGCACAAAAATGTGTGTGTGAGTGTGTGCTGAGTGTGTGTCTGGCGTGCAAGAGTGTGTGTGTAGAGATTATGGAAATAATTAGGGGTTAATTAGTTAATTAAAAATACTAATAACTAATTAACATGCTAATTAAAATACTAACCCCGCTAATTTACTAGCACCCCTTATTTTAATAAAATACACATGTGCCAAGTTTTCAATGTTTAAAATCCCCACTAATCAAATTAACACTTTGAAAAAAACTTAAATTTTTTACATCACCTAATAAATTATATTAGGATTTAAAATGGTAAAAATTCCACGAATCATTTAAAATAACAATTTTCTTAACTTGAAATAAAATACCACATTTTCATAAATCGCCTAAATCGTCATCGGTCTCTTTTCTCGATTTCGCATTGAATATTCGCCTGAAACATACAACTCAAAAAAACATTTTAATGTGTATCAATTCAACATGAAATAATTTAAAATAATGCAAAGTCATAAATCATGCATCATTAAAAATCATTTTAAAATTAAATAAATAATTTAACAATTTAATAAATGCATGGATTTTACGTGTACTGATTTTGGGTTTCACACGGGGTCCTCTGGGATCTTGGCCCGTATAAGAGGTCCTCTGGGCGTTGGCCCATATATGGGCTCCCTCTGGGGCATTGACCCTCACGTCATCCCCACAAAACCGTAAGTTCACCGTTCCCTCAAAAAACGGATCCCCCACGTATTATATATCATATGTCACAGTCAATGCACATCCCTCAAAATATTTTCCTTTTTTTAAAATAAAAAATATCATAGCTTTCCAAAAATAGCATTTTTAACAGTAAAAATTGAACAGCTTTACAATAAATCATAAAATAATATATTTTCATCAAAATAATCATTTTAAATCATAAAATATCATTTAACAAGCATTATGATCCTTCAGGACGCCGCCAACCTTTTACGTATTTTCCTAAGTGTAAAATGATCGTTTTTCCCCTAGACGTAAAAATTTACGATTTTATCTTTTTCTCAATTTTAATGGCATGGGCTTATTCCAAATAATTGTTTAAGTTTAAATCTAATTTTTCCTTAATTTTACTCCGCTTAAATCTAGGCTTTTCAATAAATTTTTTAATTATCGTTTCGTGAGGCGATTAAATCCCGAATAAATTCAAAACTCATTATTTTATTCCAAAATTTTAAACATAAATTTTTTAATTACCTATTTTACCCTTGAGACCCATAGTTCCAATTTAATTTTTATTAAATTCGAAATTGACCCTTATAGGAACAACCCGAGCCATCTCCCAAATTACTCGAGCCATGGTCAAGCCACCTTGATCCTAACCCGAGCCAACCCACATAGAAACCCTACTAACCAAGCCCAGCCCATAGAATTAGATCCTAGCTCTCTCAACCACCCCTGGAACCGAGGCCTTGTTCTGCATGTGTGTGCCTGACACTCCTAGGAGTATTAGGACTAATAACTAGTATAGGACTCTTCCAGCCAAGCCACCACCGAGCCCACCTGGCCCTAACCATCCCTTGACCACGCCCAGACCCAACCAAGCCAAGCCCAGCCCTTGAACCTGCACCTACCTGACGCGCTAGCCCAACAGCTGAGCACCACCAATCTGTGCGTGAGCTCTCCCTCGCCCAAAGACTCCTAGTTAATCTAGGACTCCTCCAATCCTCTAACCACAGATCACCCACGACTCTTACTGACCCTAGACCAGTCCCCAACCTAGCCTGGACCATCACCGAACCCCTACCCTGTGCAGCAAGCAACGCAAACAGCCCCAACACTCCAGCAGCAACCCACGCACGAGAGGTGTTCTTCACGTTTCTCATGAGCCAACTGCGCACCCACCTGCACCAAACCCCTGGCCTGACTCTTGCCCATCTTCCTTGGACCCTGATGGACCAGACTTTCTCGCACCCAGGCCAGCCGCAAGCCCCTCTTCTCCCTAACTCCCCTGGCATGTGTGGGGGAGAGTCATAGTTTACTAGGACTCTTCCCTAGCCACTCCCTTGACTCCTAGCTGCCCTAGGACCCAAAATAGCCCTAGAACACGACCAAACTGACCCTGACCCAGCCCTGGCCGAGCCCCAAGTGGCCCTGCACAGCAGCCGCACCCCTAACCCAAGCCATGCATGAAAATTGTCCTAGAAACACCCTAGGATTCCTAACCCTTGATGCAATGATTTCCAGCCTTATTTCCTTTAGAATTTATAATGTTTTGTTCATATTTCATTCATATAACATCCTACGTTGGCAGCGTACAAGTTGAATTCAAAACGTTTTTCATATAAGCGTAAAAACAACGTGTTTTTTGAAAATAAATGTTCCACCTTAAAAATATTCAAACAACAATTTTTTCATGCATAAACAATTAAATAATGCATAATATTATTTGTATAACGTTTAAAAGGGTTTAGAAAACGTGTCTTTGTGTTTACAACGCTCGAATATACGATTTTTGGCAAGGGTGCGACGTTGGACGACCGGACGACGAAGAACATAAGCCTTTTCTTTCCTCCAAAATCTTGAAATTATGAAGTGTGTGTGTGGTGTGTTTCGGCTGCTAGTAGGTAAAAAAATATGGTGTTTAAAAGACCTAGGTAGCTTATTTTTAAATTTAAACAACATGCTAATGGGCTTTGGTTTTGGGCTTGCTAGCTTAAGGGCAATTGGGCATAATTTAAATAATTAAATTGTGCCCAATAACACTAAAACATAAAATTTTATAAAATTAGTTTCCCAAAAAAAATATTTTTGATCTTTTAAAACTCCTTGTTTGCCCAAAACTGGTTTTCCTGGAAATAATCGAGCTCGACTCGTAAAATAATTCGAACTCCAATATTTTTAAGAAAATTAAATCATTTTTAATCATATTAGGAAGCCTTGCAATTATATAATGAAAAATAAATATTCTTGTCTTTGTCGTACCCGGTTTTCTTTCCCCTGCCTATTATCGAATATTCGGGTAAAACCTTTCAATTTCATGTAATCATGTCATATTATCATCTAATCATGCAATCATACATTTAATCATATAATAAATATCATGCTAGCATTTAAAATCAATTAATAAAAACAATTAAGCAATTAAAATAATTTGCATGCATGTGGTTTACGTAGGTTTGATTTTTCAGACGTTACACGTTTACCACGGTTTATTTCACAAAGTTAATATACTTCCCTTTGTGCACATTCAACTTTGGCAGTGTATCACTTGCAAAGGTTTAATCATTGCTATTAAAGCCAAAACCAGTTTTGTCAGTAACTCCAGTTTTGTCAGTTGAATCAGATCAATTTGTTTTAAAATTTCATTTTTCAATTGCTGAATCAAATATTGGTTCTCAATCATTTCAACTTTTTGCTTTGCAATCTCCCTTCTTAGACTCAACAATTCAACTGACTAATCAGTTTCAACTTTTTTGCCTTGGTGATCAGTTTGCTTACTTTGGCTTTCTGAAATGAATGAGCAAGCTTGTGACACCCATTGACCATGTCCTGCAGTGTAGAAATGAGTTCTTCTGCACATCTTGATCTTACTTAATATAACTTTGTCCAAGGTTTTGTACATAATATCTTTAGTCACATTATCTAGGTTGGCTTTCCTCTTATCTTCAGTTGTCCACTCTTCTCGTGGTTTCTCGATGCGATGGGGTGCTCAATCAGTTATGGAAACTGTTGTATTTTCCTTCAATATTTTCATTGGTTCGTCAGTTATGACGTACCACATGTCATCATCCTGTGCAGCTAAATGAGACAACATTCTGATCTTCCTGTCATCAAATTCTTCTCTTGAAAACATGGATCTTATTGAAAGAAGACATAGTAATCATATTTAAAGATAGAAAGTATTCAAAAACAAGATTGACAGGGCTCTGACACCACTTGTTAGAATCGATTAGGTGAGTCAAAGTGTTTAGAAGGTGGCTTGAATAAACACTTTATGATTTTCAAATCTTTTCGATGGGATGAATCAATATAGTTATAAACTGAATTTGATAATCTTATTTTCAATGTCAATCAGTTAACTTAAAGTGCGGAAATAAACTGAAAGACAGATTGAATACTTGAGAAATAAAGAACACAAAGATTTATGGATGTTCGGAGACTTCAAATGCTCATATGTCACCCCTTCTATCTCAATGATAGAATTTTCACTAAAAGACATTGATTAATTACAGAAGTTGTAATAACCCACTTCAATTTGGTCATAAACACTGCCAAACTGAAACTCTTAGTATATTTACAATTTATCAGTACGCAACTGATATTTTTATAAGCACAACTGATCTAAGAATATCGAATATAGTAACAATAAGTGCTTGTGCTAGTGCTCGAAATATAGCATGAAAGCTATGAAATATCTGATAAAGCGTGAGCTTTTTGTAACTGAGAATGATTTGCTTGTTCTTGTTCTTGCTATGTAACGTCAAACAAAAAATCCCGAACACACTAACCACATGCATGCATGAAAATTTGTCTGAATTTATTTAAATGCGTAGTCTAGAAGCATGTTTAAGTATTGGCATGGTTTAATGATTATATAATCGAATTATATGGATGTGGACTGTCTGTAGTCGACTACGCGATACATGGCAAAGACGAGAGAACCAATGACGACTTTGATAAAGTTTCTACTTTTAGAAATTTATAAATAGAAACTCTTTATTTAGTAAATCTATATTAGAAAAGCGGCAATCTATTTATAGTAAGGGACGAACTTAATCGGTAACGAACTCTTATGAAGAAACTGAGTAATACGAGTAGCATCAAATATTTTAAATATTGATGTGATTTTTTAGTAAGATTAATTAAGTATTTAATTAATTCTTTAATTGGACCTAGATAGCAAACACTTAATTAAATAATTAGGGCCCATTAATTAAACTTAAGCCCACTAAAATTAATTAAATAGAATCCTACCCTACAATCCTGAAAAACCCACGTCTCCCTCACTTGACAGCACACACTCAAGCACACTAGAGTCCTAGGAAGGGGCCAAGACATAGAGGAAGCAAGGGAAGAAGGAAATTTGTGTCCTGTTCGTCTCTCGTCGCGCCATTGCTCGTATTCCGTTAGCATAAACAATCAAGTGATGTTTTCAAACCCTTCTTGATGCACCATTCAATCCATATTATTGCATGTATGCTGATTTTGTGTGAAAAGTTACAAGACTAATTTTTTTTAATCTCGTGCATGTAAATCTCTTGTTTCCAATAAGAACTTTTTAACGTTTGTGAATTGTTGAGGGAAGGATGCAAACCGAGGGTTCCAAGAGCTGGTCTAGATGTTTAGGAAGAGAATTCAAGGGACAAAAGGTAAATCAAAAGCCGCAAGGGGCTGTCAAATTCTGCACGTCCAAAAGGTGTAGGCCGAGAGGGGAGAAGGGTGTGGCTTGGGCCTCAACGGTAAAGGGGGCTTCATGGTGCCTTAGCCATGGTCTGGAGGCTTTGTGTAAAGTCCTAGGTAAGTCTTGGTGGGGTTAGGATGGGGCCTGGATGAGCTGCTGAAGCCCAGCAGCCGTGACTCCAATGGACGTGCTTGGGGGCTATTTTCGAGCGTGGGGTTTTGTGGGCTAAGGGGTTGGTTTAAGTGCTGGTCCAGGGCTAGGGACGTGCCTTAGGTTCCTAGTTATGGTCTAGTGTGAGCCATTAGTCGAGCCAAAGGCTCCCATAGTCGCTGGAGCGTTTGCATCCCAGCTACACGTGAGGAGCCATGAGGAGCGCTGCTGGTGCGTTAGTTGTAGGGCATGAGGCGTCTGGTCTGTGTCTGAAAGGGCCTGACCATGGCATTTTTTAGTGTCTAATGAAGGGTTCTAGGGCCTGGTTCGAGGTCGTTTGAGCCGTGGTCCGTTCGGGATCGTAAATTGCCCGAACGTGTCGAAATAGGACCGAAGTGAGCCTAGGTTAAATTCTAAATCCATGTTTTCGGTATTGGATTGGGCTTGGGGAATTCCAGCAGCTTAAATGGTGTCTTAGGATGTTGAGAAAGGTCTGGTCTCGGGTTGGTTCGAGTCGGAGAGGTAGTTGGTCATTTGTTTAACCAAAAACGCAAAAACGGTGGTAAACGAGCATCCGGTAAGCGAATTGAGTCGTTTTTGAAACATATGTCCTAAGATTGAATTTCCAGCAAGCTACTAGATATTTTGGGTGTTTTCAATGTTATAAAATCAATTCGTCTCATGGAGTCAAAGCCTGGGGTCATATGGGTACGTATATCGTTGAAACGTGTGCGGTCGGTTCGAGGAAAGTCGAGGGCGGTTTGCAACTTCCTAAAATAATTTCATATCATGTTAAATGTTATTTTTAAAAGTTTTAAGTATATACATGATATATGCTATTTTGAGAAGTATTAACGTATCTTGCATGCATATGATATTTTTAGCAATCACGACGTATATGAATTATATAAAGCATCCTTTTGGGAATTTTAAAAGAATATGAAAAATTATGCATGTTTTATGAAATGATAAAGCGAAGGAAAATATTTTTGAGGAATTTTAATTTATTGTGACAAAGTAGCAAGGGACCCGTTGAAAACAGAAACGGTGAACTTGCAATGAATAGGGAGTGAACCGCCGAAAACGGGGGCGAGAATCTCAATGATAATGGATCTGTTGAAAACGACAACGGTGAAGTTATTTTTATGATAGCCGGTGGGATCATCGAAAAAGTGGACGTTGAACTCGGCGGCCTAGTACTATGATTTATAGATTGATCAATCGAATAAAAGTTGACACTTTCGAGGATCGGACTTCACATAAAACGGATGATTTTAAATGGCAAATGTTCATATCTATGCATGGTTTAAAAAATTGCATATTTTGAAGGTTTCATGATTGCAAGGAAAAATATATTTTTATTAAAAGTAATTTTTATGCATGTGAGTGTATATTACGTACTTGCTATATGAGGTTTGAGCATGCTAAGTCATTACACTCACTAGGTTTGAATGGTTGCAGGTAATGACAATGTTAAGTCGTGAGGTGCAGACTATCTAGCCGTCCGGCAGGCCCAAGGCATACCCAAGGACCTAGAAATTGCGCATATGTAAAAGACTTTTGACGAATTATGGATTATCGCTTTTATTTATAGACTGTTAGGATGCTAGAATTTATTGAGTTAAATTTTAGACTTTTATCGCTTGTTTTACTTATTCTGCATGAATGATTATGGATGACATGGAGTTTTGTTTATTTGACTATTTATGCTAGTTTATTTATGTGAATTAACTATGGATGGTGTAAAAAAATATATATGATGTAAATTAAATGAATTTAGAAGTAGGTTCATTTCATGCTAACTTGGTAACTGTCCCTCTCTTCTCAGTTGATCTTCTCGACTATTTATAGGAATTGTTCTCAACGGTAATATTGAATGTATTTTAAATGTCATATATATGTTGATTTGTCCTGAGTAGACATGTCATCATTCTACTCACAATCGTACACTGTGGCATTCTAATATGCGATGTTCCCACTAAAAGTTGCAGTCTGCTCTTGTACAAATTGTCGGTTGTGGCTACGCTCTTTAACTAATGACATGTCAAGCTGATTTATCAGTTGGCTCTGTAGCCGATTCGATGAACTGACTGTGTAACTGATCAGTCATAACTGATAGTTCAGTTCGCTACACAGCTTCAGTTAGATTTAATCAGTTCAGTTGCCTTCGATTGTTTAGCACATTAATTATCAGTCGGGCTGTAGAGCCCAAACTCAGTACACGTAAAACTCGTGCATTTAATTAAATTGTTAAATCATTTATTTAAATTTAAAAGGATGTTAGAGATGCATGATTTATTCAAATGCATTATTTTAAATTAATTTTGGTTTTGTGATGCACGTTAAAATGTTTTCTTGAGTTTCATGTTTCAGGCCATTATTCGATGCGGGATCGAGGAAAGGATACCTGACGACGATTTTGGCAATTTTAAAATGTGGTATTTTATTTTAAGTCAAGAAAGTGTCATTTTAAATGATTTATTTAGTTTCTAGCATTTTTAAAGCCTAATTTGATTATTAAATGATTTTTTAAACTTTTAAAGATGTGTCACTTGTGCATTTTATTTTAAATTAGAGGTGTTAGAAAAGTTAGTATTAGATTAGTATTATTTTATTATTATTTACTCATGCATGATTATCCCCTAATTAGGCAATTAATTATTAATTAAGCACAATTTTGTCCCATTATTAATTATTTATCCATGCATGATTATCCCCTAATTAGGCAATTAATTATTAATTAAGAACAATTTTGTCCCATTATTAATTATTTACCCATGCATGATTGTCCCCTAATTAGGAAATTAATTATTAATTAAGCTAAATTAATTCCCCTAATTACCTACAAACACACGCACACACATATTATCACCCACACACAATTCTCCCTTCCATTTCATTTCATTTTTTAAGAGAAAAGCTTAGGGTTATAGTGTACCAGCAGCCATCCCCTTCTCTTCAAATTTTCCAGCAATTCTCATTGAGTTTTCTTCAAGAATAATCGTGCCATGTTCGTCCCGGATCAACCCTCGCATCCTTCCCACTTCGATGTCGTCGTTTCGGTAACGTTAAATATCAAAAGGTATGTATATTCTTTCGTTTCTACATCGATCTTGTCATAGTAAATATTTTGATGTTTATTGCATGAAAAACATGTGAATGTTAAGCAAAAGTTTGGGCAAAAATGGTTGGATCGATTTTGAAAAGTTTTTGGATCTCAAAACTCGAAGTTTGCTGTCATTTTAAAAACTACAACTTTTCGGTCGATTTTCTTGAAAAACTTTCAACATATAAAATGTAGTACTTTTTGATACCTTCGATTTGACAGAAAATTTGTAATTTTTGGATAAAAAATGAGTGAGCTATGATCATTTTTGTGGGAATGCTCAAACTGCACTTTTCTGAGAATGCTATTTTAATGTGTTCTTGAAGTTTTGGTTGCAGGCTTCAGTTGGGATCTCCTGAATCCTTGCTGCTGTTGTTAGGGCAGCATGTCAAGAATGTTCCAACGAAGCCCTCGACGTTTTTATGTATGTTCGACGTGCAAAAAAAAATATTTTAAGTTTTTGAGATATGCTAAATGTCTTGTGACCAAATTATGTATGTGATTGGAAAGCGGTAAGTATGACCAGGGATCAATGCACCTCGTTAAATTATGAACGGGTTTAGATCAGGATTGTAAAGCGTAAAGTATGACCAGGGACAATCCACCCGTTAAATTATGAACGGGGATTTCATGTATGTGGCGGTGGATCTTCCCTCTCAGCCCAGTACTGTGGTTTAGTCTGATCAGGCACATTTATGTATGGGTCACTGTTTTGAAACATATCTCTACGCAAAATGATATTATGTATGCTCAAGTATGTATGATGCAAGTATGTTTAAGAAAACTTCTATGATGACGGCACGTCTACGTTTATGCTACTACGTTCAAGTTTCAAGTATGTTTATGCTACTTCGTTCAAGTTTCAAGTATGTTTATGCTATTACGTGTAAGTTTCAAGTATGTAAGCCCTACTTTAAAGATGCATGTGGTTTTATTATGTAGTACTTGCTATCTCCAGTTTATACATGTTGAGTCTTTAGACTAACTAGACTTGATCGATGCAGGTGATGACTTTGAGGAGACGAGGGGTGGGGACCAATGAGCCGACTTAGACTGAGCAGGAGGCTAAACCCGAGGACCGCCCGTGTTTTTAAGAATTATGCAATGTTTCAAATACTCTGATTTCACGTTATTGTTTACGATATTTAAACAAGTGTTTTTAGAAAACTTTAATTGTGATCTTTTTGTTGCAACTATTTTGGATGAACATTTTATTTTTTTAAAATTTGAAGATTTAACTCTTATTTAAGAAAATTTTTATTTTTTCGCAAATTCTAAAGTAGTTAAAAAAGTACGGTACGTTACACGGGCAACTTCAGTGCAAGTCATTTCAGTCCAGCTACATTCAGTTGAATTGATCACTTCTGTAATCTTCAAACGCTCAAGTTGTCAAACTACGAAATTCTGATTCCAACAATTATAAATATGTTTTGAGGTTTTTTAAGGTGTTTGGTTGGCTTCGGGTCGAAATTTTGGGGTCCAAGAGTAAAACGGTCAATTAGGGTTTCCTGGTATAAAATGGTCATTTTGCACTCGGGTCGAGTTAGCAGTCCTGGCAGCGCCCTGATCACAAAAATTTCATGTTTTTAATGTTTATAATATCACGAACATGAATTTTTATGGAAATATGAAAAATACGCTGCATCCTTGATTTTAAGAAAATTTACGTATATGCATGATTTTTATAAGTGATAAATACGATTACATGTTTTTTGGAGGAAGGGAGTTTGTTGTGACTAATATGATGATACGACAATACGATGACATGTAAGGCCAAGGCTCAATGGATGCGTAATACTGTCGCTGATATCCCCGCCATAGAATACCGCGGTTATACGTAGATGGATCCATCGACTAATACGATGATACGAAAGTCACAACTAATGAACGGAATTCAAATAAAGAAAAGTGAATACGTATATGTTGATATGATGCGATAGGAACACATTTATGTTTTATCATGCCACGTTTATGCTTATGATTTGAAGCTCATGAAATGTATTTTTAATTACAGTACTTTTCACTGTTGCATGCTATGTATATGTACTTGTTATAACGATTCAGGGTATTGAGTATTTAGACTCTCTAGGTGTGAATGATGTAGGTGAGCATATTGATGAGGAGATTGAAGACGCCGAAAACTGAGTATGTGGAGTTGGATGTGCGCACGCTAACCCGAGGACCATATTTTTTCCACACATCATGTTTATGAGTTGGAAGTGATCATGGATATTTTATGACATTTTATTATTTATATGTTTATGGTTTGACAGCACTTGCATGTTGTTTATTTGAACTTTTTTAAGCTGAAATACTTTCACCCAATAGTTGAATACCTCTTGTTTTTAAATTATGTGATTGACGGTAGATATTGCATGCATGCCTATAAATATATATTTTTGAAATAAAATGTATATTTCGAGATTTAGTTTTTTTTAAAAAAAATAAATTCTAGTAGCATTTTAAACAGCAAACGTTTCAAATAACCTATCTCAACTGAAGTATTCAAACTACGAAGACATTAGTTATAACTTTATTTCGTCCAGCTGAACTGATCAGTCGACCAGTTTGACTCTTGATCAGTTGGTCACGTCATCAACTGTATTTTGAAATACTCAGCAGACAAACTGACATTCTCTATCAAAGCATAACAAATGATACAGAACAGTCTGATACATCGTACCTCTATCAGAATAAAGTCTTCTACATGGACTAGAAGACAATTCAAGGGACATTAACCATTAATGTATTCAATGTGACCATTGGAATCGAATATTATTTATAGCTAATAAGTTCAGTTGAAGAAAGGTTAGAGACAAAAAGAAACTATCAGTTATCTATGATTTACTCTCAAGATTATTAAGTGTAGAGGCCCGAATGTCGTACTTGAAAATTTGCGGAAAAATTTAAAATTTTCTTTTAAAATAAGTAATATGCCTCATTCGTAAAATAAACTGATAAATAGAGTTTAATGTTCAAAATAGCACAGCGGAAGTAATTATTGTTTGCAAAATAACAATTTAAAATAATTCAGCAACAGATAAAAACAAAGTTTGAAATAAAATAGAAATTGCTGAAAATGAGGTCCTCGGGTTCCTACTACTGCCGACCCAAGATGACTCACCGGTCCCCGCCCTCGGTCCCGACCTCATCAGTACTTACAACAATCAAGTCTAGTGAGTCTAAAAACTCAGCATGCATATATCATAAATAACAAGTAATAATAATAAAATTGCATGGTAAAAATATCATGAGTCTGGCGTAACATAAAAATATCATGCCATGATTAATTATAATACGTGCATTACTGAACTGAAAATCATAAGTGAAATGTTTGCTCAATCGAGCCCCGTCATAAAATAACATGTCATAATTTTATGTTGAGAATTTGTTCTACGCAAGTGGCCCCTGAACTGAACTGAACTGGATCGCCTGATCAGACTAAACCACAGTATACTGGACGGTAGAGATCATCACAGTCCTTGGACTGGATATCCGTACCAATAAATGAACTGAACTGAACCGGTAAGTGATCACCGGGTGAAGTAATAATCCCATGATAATGAAGTGGCCACAAGCAATATCGCATATATCTCAAAAATGAATATTTTATATTTTTGCACGTAATATAATTAAATAACATAATTAAATATCCTGTATTAATTTTACCGAATGGGTTGGATCGTTCCCAGGCTCGCTGCGACTTAAATCTAACATGAAAAATATGCAAATGATTTACTTGCTCAAACTTTGTAATTGACTCCAAAAACGAGACAATTACGCCCAATGACTTGGTATTTAATCATGACTCCGTGCCAACCCGAACCAACACCGAACCATCGTTTAGTCATGATTAAAATACACTTAAAATGATGAAATAATGCACCTAACATTTCAGTACTTCCAAATTTGGTGAATGGAGGCCAAAAGCATGAAACGCTCTTTCGAGAGTCACTTTGGCACATTGCACCGTAAATTCTCGTACGACCTCTAAACTTGACCAAATCACAAACGGCCAAAAACATGACCTTTCTAACTCAATGGGGTACTGTCCAGTCCAAGGTCATAAGCTAAAAGCCAACCAAGAACTCGAAACACACCTCTGAACCGAAGCACAACTTGCTGTAACAAAATACAGCAGCGGCGCTTGTGTTTCTTTGCGTTGTTTGCGAGGCTAATGGACATTGGGGATTGAACCACTGACCAGAACCTCTTCCCAACATCCTAAGGGTTGGCTTGGACCATGGCTAAGGGCCCTAGGCCTATCACAATCCAAACCACACCATGGACCACCCGAAACTCCCACCCGAGAGGCAAACCTGCGCGCGTGGGAAGAATTGCTTCGTTTGCTGTCATGGATCTTTCCACTGGCCATTTGATTGACCATGGATTGATCAAAACATCAAGAGGTATGGTATGAACTATGACTAAGGGCCCTAGACCAACCAAGATCCACACCAATACCATGAAGCCGAAGTTACACATGCAGAAAAAGGAAAGAGATCGAAGGGGGATGTTCTTGTTTTGTTTAAAAACCGATGCAACCATGGATCAAGCCTTGAAAGGTCGACTTGTTCACGTCTTAGACATGTCAAGGAGAGGTTCTAACCATGGATGCATCCCCTAGGGCAGCCAAGATCGGAATCTCCACCTTAGGCAATACACATGCCAATTTCGAGACACAAAGTTACATGTTTGGGGTGTTGCTGTCAAAACTCTATCTCCAGCATATAGGGGCTGGAACCAATGTTCTTACATGACCCTAACATGTCCTAGTACATGTCTAGATGCAGCCCCGAGCCCCTGGAATCGAGCAACCCACCTGAACCATCAAAACAGCAGGAAGGCTAAAAATCTGTGCAGAATTTTACAAAACACTTGCTGTCATATTTCGGTTTTCTTGCATGAAATCGTGTACATGTGATGTTTAAAAATACCTATATGGCTTGATTGAAGAGTAAAGGAAAATATAGACATGCCTTGGATTTTGTTTTGGAGAAAACAACGACGCGGCGCGGAGGAGACGGAGTGCTTCGCTTTCTTACTTTTTCTCTCTTTTTTTTCCTCAGCTACCTCACGATTTTTCTCTCAATATTTGCTCTGAAATTTCGAAATAATGGAGAGGGAGGGAATGGCTAGGGATGAGGGGAAAGTTTGCAAGATAAAAGAATGAAATAATCTTTCTATCTTCTAGTTTGTGAGATAAGGAAATGGTTTGATATCAAAAGATTTTGAGAGAAAATTCTAGGGTGCACTTGGTCGATTATGGTGTCTAGGAACAAGGGAGAAATATTTCTTAATTAATTATTTGTTGGTGATTTAAAAGTAGGGAAAAATCTACCTAGAAAAAGATTAAGGAAAGATAACAAGGAAATGAGTTGTAAATCAAAAATTAAATCTTCTAAAAAGAAGGGTTGATCGAAATTTGCTATCAAAGTGGGGTGAAATATTGCTTAATTAATAATTATTGGGGAATTAAAAGGTGAGGGATTTATCTCCCAAAAATGGATAAGGAAAGAATCAAGTGAAGGGGTTGTCAAACTTTTTAAATCTTTCAAAGGTGATGGCCGATTTTATCTAGTTAAAATGGGTAGGAAAATTGCTTAATTAATATTTATTGAAGATTTAAAGTTGAGGGAATTATCTATGCCAAGAAGGGATAAAGAAAGATACCCAAAATTGTGAGTTGACAAATTTAAATCCTACAAAGATGACATGGCCGAAAATTAAATAAAATGGAGGGGAAAATATTTCTTACATCTTGTATTTTAATTCTTTAGAATTTCATCCACCCATTAAATATTTTAGTGAATTAATAAATTGATTATGGAATAACATTATCTTGCATGCTTGGCTAAATCTTTAAATTACTTAAATAATTCCTTAAACATTCTTTTACATTAAATTTAACTTATTATTTATCTTAAATAAATCCTAGGAATGTTTTCTTAATATTAAATTTTATCTCCATACTCCAACTCCAGTCCGGTTTCACTTATTTAACCGAAAGGTAACAATTAAACTACTGCATAAAATAATTAAATTTAAAGAAAAGAATTTAAATACTCATGTAATAAAAATCATTTTAATTTAAATGCTAGAAATTATGCATAGCTTATACGTAGTCTAATTTACGGGTTCTACAACTCTCCCTCCCTTAAAAGAAATTTCTTCCTCGAAATTAGGACTCACCAAATAAGTCGGGATAACGACTCCTCATCTCTGGCTCAGACTCCCACGTAGCTTCCTCCTCTGAATGATTAAGCCATTTGACTTTCACTCGCTTAACCAGCTTGTTCTGAAGCTTCTTCTCCTGTCTGTCTAAGATCTGCACTGGTCTCCTCATAAGACAGGTTCGGAGTTAGCTGCTGTCACGCCCCGTGTCTGAAGCATCTGTGACATCCGGCATTGTTTAACAATTACTTGAAAACAATTAAGCCTCGTATCGAAATGCCAAAAACCAGTCTTTTTCATAAATAAAACATTGTCTTTACATTGACAATAGAATAAAAATACATCAGAGTTGCAAATGCGGAAACTGAACAAAAGGAAAATAAAGTCTTGATTTCTTGTATCTTGCTCATCGGATACCATCCCCAGAAGGCTTCTTGTTCCTCCTCATTCAGTTGCTTTTCATTTTAATCTGAAATTTGTAAGGGGTGAGTGTTTTGGGAAACACTCAGCAAGTGGGGGTCGATCGATTTTCCAATGATACATATAGAACTTAATCTTTAAAACATTTCTTTAACAAATTTTCAAATCTTATTACTTTTAACTCATCATAACAGAAACTAAACAAATATGAGACAGAGGTTATCAGACGATTCAGAGCAATTCAGAAACAGATCAGAACAATTCAGAACAGAACAGATCGGAACAGACAGAACACTGTTACTCATCTCATTTCCATGGTCAAATTGTCCCCAATATGTTAGTCCTCTAAGGGGTGAGGCCAGAACTCGGGTTATACCCACCGGTGGATGCCAGACAGAAATGGTTTTATACCTACCATTGGGGGCCAAACAGAAATGGTTTTATACCCACCATTGGGGTCCAGACAGAATCACAATTCTAGTCCAATTTCAAATTGAATCGTAACAGTGTAACAAAGATTGCAGATTTTTATCAAACAGAACTTATCATAATTTTCAGATATCAGATTTTCAAACGAATTCAGCGGAATCAACGAATTTCGAAACATAGAAGAAACACATAATCGATCGAAATTTTTAAACAGAACATATAACAATTTTCAAAAATATGAACATACATATAAGCATGTCATATTATGTATATCAAAGTTTAAAAATACAAACAAATATGTAACAAAAGCCCACTTACTGTATTTGCAGATTTTTTTATACAACACGTCTTCTCAAAAATCGGGCAGCACTTCGGCGTAACTTTACGAATGCTGTTGTTGATCGAGCAGCACTTCGACGCAAGGTTCTTGTAATGGACTGCACGAACTTCCCTTCTTTCTTCCTTGCTTGCTTGGCCGAAATTTTGGAGAGTGAGGGGAAGAGGGAGCCGAATTTTCTCAAGGCTTTTTGGTGCACTTTTCTATCATCCTTGAGTTGGTATTTATAGAAAAAAAGACCTTCCACCTTGCCTTGGCCGATTTCTTGGGCTCCAAGGTTGCCATCAATGTGGTTCCAAAATCTCATGTATCCTCCAAGTCCAAGACTAGTCATTATTGTGATCCAAAATACCATGCATTCTTTAAATGTTAACTTGGTTTTCTAAAGGGTCATTTCATGCATCATCAATATGTCCTAGTCCTTAGCTCCTCCCGCAGCTCCCTCATGGGTTAACGCAAAGGTTAGTTCTTGCATATTTAATTTGTCCAAACCTTTAGCTCCTTCCTTAGCTCCCTTTTTGGTCTTTTTAGGACAAGCATGGTTGAGCTTCTTTGAGTTGAAAAATCGAGCTCATGAGCTAGGGGTTTTCTCCCCAAGAATGAATGAACTTCCTTGAGCTGAGGGTTTTAGCTTTTGAGCTGAGAGTTTCTTTTCCAAGAATTTTGGAGCTTCCTTGAGCTGAGGGTTTTAGCTTGTGAGCTGAGGGTTTCCTCTTCCGAGCGACGTACCCTCAATTCTCAAGGTTTTGCATTGCCTCGGCTTCTTTTTGAGCTACTTTCCGAGCTTTTTGAGGTGCTTTGCTTCGAAAAATCCGGGTTCTCACAGCTGCAACGGCTCAAAGTTCAAGACATGAGAAGGATTTGCCATATACTTCCTCAGCATAGAGACGTGGAACACATTGTGTACTCCAGCCAGCTTCGACGGAAGAGCAACACGATAAACTAACGTCCCAACCCTGTCGAGGATCTCAAATGGTCCAATGAATCTAGGACTGGGCTTCCCTTTCTTCCCAAATCACATGACACCCGTCATAGGTGTTATCTTCACAAAGACATGGTCGCCCACAGCAAACTCTAAATCTCTCCTCCTCTGATCCGCATAACTCTTCTGTCGACTCTGAGCAGTCCGCATCCTATCACGGATCTTGACTACTACATCGGCAGCCTGCTGAATAATCTCCGGACCCAACTCTGATCTCTCCCCTACTTCATCCCAATGAACAGGATATCTACACTTACGGCCATACAGTGCTTCAAACGGAGCTATACCTATAGACGCCTGGAAACTGTTGTTATAGGTGAACTTCCACTAATGGCAAGTTCGACTCCCAACTCCCAGAGAAATCCATAACACAAGCGCGGAGGAGATTCTCCAAAATCTGAATAACTCGCTCTGACTGCCCATCTGTCTGGGGTGGAAAGCTGTGCTAAACAACAACTTCGTACCAATAGTCGAATGCAAACTCTTCCAAAATGAGGAAGTGAATCTGGGGTCTCTGTCAGATACGATAGAAACTGGAATACCATGAAGTCGGACTATCTCCCGGATATACAACTCTGCATACTGAATCATGGTGAAAGTCATCTTGATAGGCAAGAAGTGCGCTGATTTGGTAAGACGATCAACGATCACCCAGATAGCATTTGATCCTCTGACTGATTTCGGCAACCCGGTCACAAAGTCCATGGTGACATTCTCCCACTTCCACTCGGGAATGGAAAGAGGCTTGAGCATACCTGCTGGTCTCTGATGCTCCGCCTTCACAAGCTGACATGTCAAACACTCGGACACAAAACGTCTGATGTCCTTCTTCATCCCAGGCCACCAATACAAAAACTGCAGGTCTTTGTACATCTTCGTACTCCCAGGATGAATAGAGTACGGCGACATATGGGCCTCGGATAGTATATCTGCTCTGATAGAATCATTGCTAGGAACCCACATCCTGTCTCGATATCTCACAATATCGTCGCTGACTGTATACAAGACACTGCCCTTGGCCTCATCCCTCTACTTCCACTTTGTCAACTGCTCATCTGCTGGCTGACCACTGCGAATACGATCTAGAAGAGAGGACTGAATAGTCAAGGTAGATAGACGGGGAACTCTACCTCGAGGATTAGTCTCTAGATCAAACCTCTGCATCTCAGACTAAAGAGGTCTCTGAATCGTCAAATGAGCCATCACTGCGACCTTCCTGCTCAATGCATCCGCAACTACATTAGCTTTGCCCGGGTGGTAACTAATGTCACAGTCGTAATCCTTCACTAACTCCAACCAACGCCTCTAACGCATATTCAGCTCTCTCTGCGTAAAGAAGTACTTGATGCTCTTGTGGTCGGTAAAGATCTGGCAATTCTCCCCATACAAATAATGCCTCCAAATATTCAAGGCAAATACCACGGCGGCCAACTCTAGATCATGGGTAGGGTAATTCTTCTCATGGATTTTCAGCTGACGAGAAGCATACGCTATCACCTTCCCATGCTGCATCAATACTGCGCCCAAACCGAGCTTCGAAGCATCGGTATACAAAACAAAATCGCCGGAACCTGACGGCATGGCCAAAACTGGTGCTGAGATAAGAGCTTGCTTCAAAGTATCGAAGCTCTTCTGACACTCCTCGCTCCAGACAAATTTAACATTCTTCTTGGTCAATGATGTGAGTGGAACTGCGATAGAGGAGAATCCCCGAATAAACTTCCGATAATATCTTTCTAGCCCAAGGAAACTGCGGATTTCTAATGCATTCTGCGGCACAACCCAATCTTTGACTGCTGCAACTTTTGCTGGGTCTACCTCAATACCACTGCTAGAAACAATGTGACCTAAGAATGCCACTTTCTCTAACCAGAATTCGCATTTACTGAACTTTGCGAATAACTTATGCTTCTGCAAGGTCTGCAAAACTGTGGTCAGATGTCTGCTGTGATCCTCTTGATTCCTTGAGTAGACGAGAATGTCATCTATGAATACTATCACAAACTAATCAAGATACGGCTGAAATACGCGATTCATGAGATCCATGAAGATCGCTGGCGCATTCGTAAAACCGAACGGCATCACAAGGAACTCGTAGTGGTCGTAACGAGTCCTAAAAGCAGTCTTGGAAACATCAGCATCTTTCACCCTCAACTGGTGATAACCAGAACGTAGATCAATCTTGGAGAATACCGAAGCTCCCTGCAACTGATCAAATAGATCTTCTATCCTCGGAAGTAGGTATTTGTTCTTCACTGTAACCCTGTTCAACTCCCGGTAGTCAATGCAGAGCCTCATAGAACCATCCTTCTTCTTCACAAATAAGACTGGCGCGCCCCATGGAGAAAAACTCGGGCGAATGAACTCCTTGTCAAGAAGTTCCTGAATCTGCTTCTTAAGTTTTGCCATCTCTGTCGGTGCTATTCGGTACGGTGCTTTTGAGATTGGAACCGTACCTGGCATAAGCTCAATGGAAAACTCCACCTCTCTCTCGGGTGGCATACCAGAGACGTCCTCAGGAAAAAAGTCTAAGAAGTCTCTAACAATCGGAACATCTGAAGCTGACTGACTGGGTGCCTCGGGGACATATATAAAAGTCGCTAAAAACGCCCGACACCCTCGGTGCATGAGCTTCCTAGCCTGGACACAAGGTATAATGCGCGGTAAAAGAAAGTACATGTCTGGCTCAAATAAGAACTGCACCATCCCAGGCGGTCGGACTAGAACAGATCTCCGCTGGAATAAGCTCAATGGAAAACTCCACCTCTCTCTCGGGTGGCATACCAGAGACGTCCTCAGGAAAAAAGTTTAAGAAGTCTCTAACAATCGACTGACTGACTAGGTGCCTCGGGGACATATATAAAAGTCGCTAAAAACGCCCGACACCCTCGGTGCATGAGCTTCCTAGCCTGGACACAAGGTATAATGCGCGGTAAAGGAAAGTACATGTCTGGCTCAAATAAGAACTGCACCATCCCAGGCGGTCGGACTAGAACAGATCTCCGCTGGAAGTCTATCAACACTCTGTTCCGCAATAGCCAGTCCATCCCTAGAATGATGTCAAACTCTGGCATCGGCAGTACGATAAGATCCGCATAAACAAGATTGCCATGAAGCTCGAGGTCTATGTCTCGGACCACATTGGTAGCTGTCATTTCCACTCCAGAAGGCACTACTACTGAATACGCCACATCTAATCCGACGGTCTTGACCTTGAGAAAGTTAGCAAAGACCTCCGAAATCAACGAGTGAGTAGCCCTTGAATCTATCAAGGCTTTCGTAGCGGAACCGGATATAAAAATTCTCCCTGAAAGGTTGGAACATCAAGCTGAACCCAATAATTACTAGAACTAACTTATAGACAGGCGAAGGTCAAAGTTCTTCTAACCTAATTCCCGAAAATAATACTGAGTAGAGCATGCAATCCTATCGCAATTCTAAGTTCGAAATATTAAACCAGATCCCCAAAACATCGAATTTCAAATATTAACTTAAAGCTTTATGATACCTGTCATGAGCATGGTGTCCGGGTTCGTCTCCGCTGCATGGAGAGCAGAGGACTCTGCCTTGGGTAGGCAGACTTCCCAGTGGGCACTGCGGTAGCAAGTGTTCTGGACTACCACACTTGTAACACTTCCCAGAACCATACATACATGCTCCAGGATGGCAGCGTGTGCACTTGGGACAGACTGGGTGCTCAAAGGTCCTCGGGACTGCACGTCCTTGATGCTGCTGCCGCTGTCCTCTATTCTTGGGTTGGCCGTGGAAAGGCCTCTTGTTCTGATGCTGCTAGCTGAGGAGGAGGAGGACGGTGTGGTACTGGAACCGGTCGCTTACCCTGGTGATCCCTCTCAATGTCATGCTGGTCCTGCTCTGCAGCTAGAGCTCTGGAGACGGCAACATCATAAGTAGTAGGTCCAGCCACCCTAACATCGCGGCGCAAGATCGGCCGCAGACCATCCATAAAATGTCTCAGTTTGGCTCCAGCATCACTGGCGATCAGGGGCACAAAGTGGCAACCCCTCTCAAACTTACGGACGAACTCCGTAACAGTCAGATCTCCCTGCCTCAGGGTCATGAACTCCCTGGTCAACCTGGAACGCACCTCATCAGTAAAATATTTGGAGTAGAATACCTCCGTGAAGCGCGTCCAACTCAGTGTAGCCATGTTCAGGGCTATTGATGCTCCTTCCCACCGTAAGCGTGCATCTCCTCCAAATAGATAGGTGGCACAACGAACTCTGTCTGCATCTCCAAGCTCCATGAACTCGAAGATAACCTCGAGGACTTAATCCAGCCCTCGACAATCATGGGATCTGTCGTCCCTGAAAACTCCTTCGGACGCATCTTCATAAACCGCTCATAAGTAGCCTCGGGCCCTGTCGGCCTGGCTGCCACAACATTGTTCTCCGCAAACTGTGCGAAGAACTGAGTCATCCCAGCTAGCATCTGGGCATTCATGTTAGGTGGAGGGGGTGGAGGTCCGTTCCTCTCCTGTCTCTGATCCTTCCTGTCCTCCTGGCGAGGCTCATCATCTCTCGTACGCTCAAGAATGCGTCTAGGGGGCATACTGTTCCATACTTAACCCATACGTGACTAACATGCATAATCTCTATTATTTCTTTAAATTTAAATAAATACTGCGTAATCATAATCTGAACATAAAATATTTCATGAGAACATGCTGTTAAAATATTTCATGCTGTAAACGAAATGCGTAAATGTAAAACTTACAGACCGAAGACGTGACTTCATGAGCTTCTCGTGGTCAGTAGTAGTACAACACCCTACAAGAACATAGGCTCTGATACCAGCTGTAGAGGCCCGAATGTCGTACTTGAAAATTTGCAGAAAAATTTAAAATTTTCTTTTAAAATAAGTAATATGCCTCATTCGTAAAATAAACTGATAAATAGAGTTTAATGTTCAAAATAGCACAGCGAAAATAATTATTGTTTGCAAAATAACAATTTAAAATAATTCAGCAACAGATAAAAACTGAGTTTGAAATAAAATAGTAATTGCTGAAAATGAGGTCCTCGGGTTCCTACTACTGCAGACCCAAGATGACTCACTGGTCCCCGCCCTCGGTCCCGACCTCATCAGTACCTACAAAAATCAAGTCTAGTGAGTCTAAAGACTCAACATGCATATATCATAAATAACAAGTAATAATAATAAAATTGCATGCATGGTAAAAATATCATGAGTCTGGCGTAACGTAAAAATATCATGTCATGAGTAATTATAATACGTGCATAACTGAACTAAAAATCATAAGTGAAATGTTTGGTCAATCGAGCCCTGTCATAAAATAACATGTCATAATTTTATGTTGAGAATTGTTCTACGCAAGTGGCCCCTGAACTGAACTGAACTGGATCGCCTGATCAGACTAAACCACAGTATATTGGGCGGTAGAGATCATCACAGCCCTTGGACTGGATATCCATACCAATAACTGAACTGAACTGAACCGGTAAGTGACCACCGGGTGAAGTAATAATCCCATGATAATGAAGTAGCCACAAGCAATATCGCATAAATCTCAAAAATGAATATTTTATATTTTTGCACGTAATATAATTAAATTACATAATTAAATATCCTGTATTAATTTTACCGAATGGGTTGGATCGTTCCCAGGCTCGCTGCGACTTAAATCTAACATGAAAAATATGCAAATGATTTACTTGCTCAAACTTTGTAATTGACTCCAAAAACGAGACAATTACGCCCAATGACTTGGTATTTAATCATGACTCCGTGCCAACCCGAACCAACACCGAACCATCGTGTTTAGTCATGATTAAAATACACTTAAAATGATGAAATAATGCTCCTAACATTTCAGTACTTCGAAATTTGGTGAATGGAGGCCAAAAACATGAAACGCTCTTTCGAGAGTCATTTTGGCACATTGCACCGTAAATTCTCGTACGACCTCTAAACTTGACCAAATCACGAATGGCCAAAAAAATGACCTTCTTACTCAATGGGGTACTGTGCAGTCCAAAGCCATAGGCTAAAAGCCAACCAAGAACTCGAAACACACCTCTTAACCGAAGCACAACTTGCTGTCACAAAATACAGCAGCGGCGCTTGCGTTTCTTTGCGTTGTTTGCGAGGCTAATGGCCATTGGGGCTTGAACTACCTGACCAGAATCTCTTCCCAACTATCCTAATGGTTGGCTTGGACCATGACTAAGGGCCCTAGGCCAGCCACAATCCAAACCACACCATGGACCACCCGAAACTCCCACCCGAGAGGCAAACCTGCGCGCGTGGGAAGTATTGCTTCGTTTGCTGTCATGGACCTTTTCAGTGGCCATTTGATTGACCATGACTTGATCTAGACATCAAGAGGTATGGTATGAACCGTGGCTAAGGGCCCTAGGCCAACCAAGATCCACACCAATACCATGAAGCCGAAGTTACACATGCAGAAAAAGGAGGAGATCAAAGGGGGCTGTTCTTGTTTTGTTTAAAAACCGATGCAACCGTGGACTAAGCCTTGAAAGGTCGACTTGGTCACGTCTTAGACATGCCAAAGAGAGGTTCTAACCATGGCTACAGCCCCTAGTGCAGCCAAGATCGGAATCTCCACCTTAGGCAATACACATGCCAATTTCGAGACACAAAGTGACATGTTTGGGGTGTTGCTGTCAAAACTCTATCTCCAGCGTATAGGGGCTGGAACCAACGTTCTTACATGACCCTAACATGTCCTAGTACATGTCTAGATGCAGCCCCGAGCCTCTGGAATCGAGCCAACCACCTGAACCATCAAAACAACAGAAAACGTGAAGTGCACAAGGAAGGCTAAAAATATGTGCAGAATTTTACAAAAAACTTGCTGTCATATTTCGGTTTTCTTGCATGAAATCGTGTACATGTGATGTTTAAAAATACCTATATGGCTTGATTGAAGAGTAAAGGAAAATATAGACATGCCTTGGATTTTGTTTTGGAGAAAACAAAAGAAAACAACGACGCGGCACGGAGGAGACGGAGTGCTTCGCTTTCTTACTTTTTCTCTCTTGTTTTTCCTCGGCTACCTCACGATTTTTCTCTCAATATTTGCTCTGAAATTTTGAAATAATGGAGAGGGAGGGAATGGCAAGGGATGAGGGGAAAGTTTGCAAGATAAAGGAATGAAATAATCTTTCTATCTTCTAGTTTGTGAGATAAGGAAATGGTTTGATATCAAAAGATTTTGAGGAAAATTCTAGGGTGCACTTGGTCGATTATGGTGTCTAGGAACAAGGGAGAAATATTGCTTAATTAATTATTTGTTGGTGATTTAAAAGTAGGGAAAAATCTACCTAGAAAAAGATTAAGGAAAGATAACAAGGAAATGAGTTGTAAATCAAAAATTAAATCTTTTAAAAAGAATGGGTGATCGAAATTTGCTATCAAAGTGGGATGGAATATTGCTTAATTAATAATTATTGGGGAATTAAAATGTGAGAGATTTATCTCCCAAAAATGGATAAGGAAAGAATCAAGTGAAGGGGTTGTCAAACTTTTTAAATCTTTCAAAGGTGATGGCCGATTTTATCTAGTTAAAATGGGTAGGAAAATTGCTTAATTAATATTTATTGAAGATTTAAAGTTGAGGGAATTATCTATGCCAAGAAGAGATAAAGAAAGATATCCAAAATTGTGAGTTGACAAATTTAAATCCTACAAAGATGACATGGCCGAAAATTAAATAAAATGGAGGGGAAAATATTTCTTACATCTTGTATTTTAATTCTTCAGAATTTTATCCACCCATTAAATATTTTAGTGAATTAATAAATTGATTATGGAATAACATTATCTTGCATGCTTGGCTAAATCTTTAAATTACTTAAATAATTCCTTAAACATTCTTTTACATTAAATTTAACTTATTATTTATCTTAAATAAATCTTAGGAATGTTTTCTTAATATTAAATTTTATCTCAATACTCCAACTCCAGTCCGGCCTCACTTATTTAACTGAAAGGTAAGAATTAAACTACTGCATAAAATAATTAAATTTAAAGAAAAGAATTTAAATACTCATGCAATAAAAATCATTTTAATTTAAATACTAGAAATTATGCAATGCTTATACGTAGTCTAATTTACGGGTTCTACATTAAGTTTACAAATCGAATAATTTAGCTCTTACTTAGTTGTTGTATTTGTAGCATTCGAGCTACATACTAGAGTTATTCAGTTATCAAATTGATAAGTAAAGAAGATAAGCTAAAAGTTTCAGTTTGACATTGTATAAGTCCAACTCGAGTGAGTTATTCCAAATCCTTGTAATCAAAGTGTTTTAGTGAAATCTTATTTTTATATAGAAGAGGTGACGTAGAAGCAGTTGAAGACTCCGAATATCTGTAAAAAATTTGTGTTTATCATTTTATTCATTCTGTTTTCAATACTTTATCCAAACTTATTCAATCTATCTTTTAGTTTATTTCCGTACCATAATCATTAGTTAATTGATTGATATCGACACACAAGTTTTCTGAGTCTATATCTGAAAAAGATTACAAAAATCAAAGTGTTTATTCAACCCTCTTTAAACACATCATCATCCTTAACCAATCTTAACAATTTATTTATTAGTCGAATTTGAAATATTTATATAATGTTCAGATTTGATATATTTTTATTAATTTACGCAATTTCAACTTATTATTATAGATAATGAAATATAATTCAGTTAATAAGATCATTTTTGGGTTTATATTCAGATTCATCAAATTATATATTTTTTTATTAATTTTTTAAAAAAGCATTTGGTGAGGGAATATTAATCCGTCATTATTTTTATTCAATCACTAAAAGAAAGGACGATTTTGGATAAAAATTACCGCAAATAACTACAGTTTTTCAATTAGCAAAGGCCTTCTTCGGCAAATAGCTACGGTATACTTCCAAAAACCGTCGGTAGATCAAAGACAGCTGATTTAGTGACGGAATTCAAAACCGTCGTTAGTTGCATTTTTTTTTTTTGTAGTGAGAATATATCAAATATTACGACTTTTGCTACATCGAGTAGATGTTCGTCCCATATCTGAAAACACCATTATATAAGTTCACCAATGGTTTCGTACTAGGAAGGTACTTAAGGAGAATAACAAAGCTTACAACATGGCCAAGGGGTAAAAAATGCGTTGTTACATACAAAGATATCTATCTGTATGTACTACGATATATCAGTGCTAATTCAAAGATCATTCGGCCTCATCAGCACGACTAACACGTCGTTTCTTCCTATACCTCCACGCAACTTGTATTCGTCTGGCAGCAAGTCCTCGCCAGTAAGGTGATTCGTACCTGCAATAGCAAAGTATAGTTAGAAGGGAGACAAATACTAGCATGAAGAGACTGAAACTTTGAGTTTAGCCTTCATTTGCACCATTGCGGCTATGGATATAATGGCCACGATGTGTTTTAATTATATGGCCTAAAATCCGAACTTTAAGTCTGCACTTGGATAGCAGAATTTGAATGGATTTGATTTGATTTCAAATCCACAACACAAATCCATTGTATCTACTTAGATCAAAATTAAAATGAATATTACTGAGCACCTGGCTTTGTACCAACATATATAATTACTAAGTAGCAGTTTAACTCAAATCTTTTATTATAGACGTCCAACTACTTTGTTTTGTTGTAGCACATAAGCAACAAATAATAATGGTAGGGCCACTTAATGCTACCCAACATAAAGAATGTGGAGTTGAGAAAACATATTCTCTTTCTCTAGCACCAAGTCTCATACATATTTTCCAACAGATGATCCTAAGCATTTAGCGATAGATTCATCACAAACAATGGAAATTACCTGATGGCACCCTGAACTCGTGGGCTTCTCAAGAATCTTGCAAAAAGACTGGTAACTTCTTCAAGATCTGATGCTCGCAGCACAAATGCCTCAACATTTGTCAAGCAATGGACCAGCCTGTTGCTCAGCAGTCTGTGCCCTGGGATCCTGATTCTTCTTCCATCTGAGAATATAAAAAGAAAACAATACTTGTTTTGGCTTTATTTTTTTCCCAAAAGATGATGAATTTTTTACTCCAATAAAATGGCTCCTTCCTAAGCATTTACAGAAATTGTTTGCCAACCTTGCTTTCATACCTTTATTTACGGAAGAATGTTCAAGGCACCATGTAAGGAGTTCTTCTCCACAAACATCCCCTTCAGATAAAGGAACAACATTGAGATCTTCAATACTCTCCAAATTTCCCCGTATTATAAATACCATTTTATCAATAAGGCCGCCGCGGTACAAGATTTTGCTTCCCTTTATATATGTTTTTGTCCTTAGCCTCTCACATATAGCATCTATGATATGTTCATCCAACAGTTGAAATATTCGGACCTGTATGTGCAAGATATTCACAACAATAAGAAAGTAATAAATTGTGTAGGAAATGTCCAATAGAGACCAATAGGTAACTGTTACAAGCTACCCAGTAGGGTTGATGAACTGATTTCTTATAGAAACTTACTTTCTTGACAAATTTAAAGAGATGACGCCTAATTTCTCTTTGAAGGTCTTCTGGTAAATTCTCCATTAGCATTTCTTCATTCACTCCTCGAGTGGCGGCCCAGTTAAAACGCTCCGCAGCTCGGACTTGCCTAAATGGAAAAAACACACCACTTGCCAATCAAACAGGTGTTGCAGTATTGCCATTTTGAGCTTTTGATTTAATAGAACGAGATCATGGGCCAAAAGATGCATGGGAACTATCATTTATTTGAAAAGACATGTGAATAAAAAAATCATAATTAGCAAAATAAAGAAGATACTTTCTCAGTTCTTCTGGCAAGCGACGATGGCTCATCCACTGTTCAACATCTCGCCGTCTTAACGATATCTCTAACCTCCTGAAAAGAAAAAATAATGTAATGTTTCAATGGGGATATTAGGTGCACAATATTAGATATCAGGCTCATATATGGAAGTCAACCACTCAATTTAAAGCACGACTAATTACATATTAAACATGTAAACTGAGGCAAATTTCAAGAGAATGAAATTGAATGAAGAGTCGAATATGAGACACAGATGGACGTAATTAATTACCTGCGCCCAAGAGCCTGGAGGAAATTCTGCATATTTCCGATTAACAGGGCAAAAAGCAGCAGGCCTATCCCGATGATGGCCATCGTGAAGATGACTTCCCATACGAAATAACTTGGAACTTGATTCCCAGCCAGGGTACTAATTTGCTTCACGTTTGACCAAAAGAATAAATTGTCAGTTGGAAAGTCAGGGCCTTCCCAATAATAAAAAAATTGACTTTTCTAAAACTTATCATGCACTTTACCACACTACCATGCTTCAGGTTGCAATATTACATGTTCGGACAGGTATTATCATAATAAAAAGTAATACAGTTACTCATATGCTTGGGCAAAGCAAGTCAAGATATGAAGCGTCAGATTAAGAAGATACCTGAAATCCCCAAAACATTGAGTACACATATCTTGTCACTACATTATGACGAGCGGTTAGATTAACAGCAGTTTGATAAATTCCATAATCAAAAGCATCTTGTCCAAAACATGCAGTTGCATTGACATTGCTCTTCCAAAGATCCCATGTTGCATCTTTCTTAAAATCTTCAAAATCATTACCGTGTCCACAGTCAATGAATTCCATGCAATTTGTAAGGCCTGAGTCATGGCAAGCATCTCGAAGGCATTGATTCACTCTCTACGTGCATTAGGCAGATTAAGGAGAAGTCAACTCAGATTAACAACAGGAGGCAAGATGCACTCCACTAGAAATCAAAACCCATTCAACCAAACTTATAGTACTGAACAAGCATATAAATAACTCTGCAGTTATCTTGCATTTTAAATACAAATCAGCAACAACCTATGATGCATAGACACGAATACAACATGACATGGATCTGCAACGTCAATTTTCATTATTTTAAGATATGAACAGGAGGATACCACTAGTTTAAATGCAAAAACAAATAAATAAATAGGAAAAAACACACACACAAAATTTTGTATTATCGTACATAGAATGTCTAAAAATTAATCCAATTATTTGAAATACATTTATACATCATATCATAAAAAGGAAATTTGCAGTAACTCCAAATTGTATTTTCTTATTGTTTTAATATTTAGTTATTTACAACAAAATCCTTAGGACAGATTGCAAAATGGCCATACGATATTTTTAAAAATTTCAAACTAGGCCAGTATTTCCTTTCAAAATTGTAGAATAGCTCCTGCCACACGCGACTAGGTCAGAATGAGCCTTTTTCCATGTTAAATGCCGTATCCAAGTTTTTTCTAATGTTATCTCCGTTACTTGTCAAGCAGCATATGAACATATCAGTCCTGTATCTACACCATATCCAAATCCAGTAAATATGTTGACCATTTTTTTGCAGCATCAGTGCATCATATGCCACAACAGAAATTTTTAAATATCTTTAAAGATGTCAAAAGGTAAAAAAGCTCGAAGATTTATCAGGAAACAGTGAAGAATACTTATAAAGTTGCTAAGGACAACCTGTAGGCCTAATAGATACCATAGGGAGCCCACTACATGGCTAGCCAAGACATAGGTGAGAAGATTTATGACAAAATTTGCCCATGCTGACTCAAAAATTAAGCCAGTAGCCGACTGACCAGCAAGCAAAGGTAAGAATCTGAAAAGCCTGGGAATATACTGAACAAGTATGCCTGTGCGTAAAAGATTTTTTGCATAATTGGCTCCGGATGATCCCAAGGAGTGTGGTAGAATCAATAATATGATGATCTACAGGAAGTAAATAACTCAATATTAGTAGCTCACAAATAATTTTTCATGTAAGTGCTGGAATGCATAGAAAAAATCAGATACCATGCATAGAATGATGTACTACACAAAAAGTAAATGAGAATGGCAGCAATGTGACATACTCAATCTAGATAATATCATGGCAAGAATTTATTATATGTTAAAAATTTGACATGCCTCAATCATCATAAGGTCTGGGACAAAATCGAACAGAATCTCGGATATTAACATCATCATTGGAAGAGAAAAGAGTATGATACCTGTGGAAGGGGAAGTACAACAAAGACATCGATGATGAAATATCCATAAAAATAATTCCGGGCAATCCTTTTAGGATCATCAACTAAATCTCCAGCTCCCATAACTCTAGATTCAGGAGCAACATAAGCTACCCGGAACTGCAAAATGGAGACATATCTTCACTCATGAAATATGTTCATCAAAAAGAGGAAGCACAGAAATAATTATATAATCCTCTATATGTCTTTTTTAATATTCTACCGCAAGAGAATTTAAAAAATTAAACACATCCTTACTGTACAATTAAAATCACCTAGTTTAGTCTCCAACTGATATTACTACTAACGAAAATTAAAGAAACATAAGGCCTCTCTGCTATACCCAGTACCTGAAGAAGGATATGAAGCAAGTAAATGAAGTCAGTCATGCTCCTCAAGACCACCATTGTTGTTGTCAGGGGCCAATCTAACACAATGCACTTGTTATCCTGGTCAGAAGTAATGACATTAAACTTGAGACAAGTTTGTTTATATCAACCTCATCAAGTCACATGTAAAAGCACAGGTATTCATAGAATGCCTGGGGCTAAAATATAGGTAAAGTTAATAAGGAAAAAATAATAATAAGCAAAACAGGCATCGTAGCATTGCATGTGCTATCGCATTCAACATGAGCCTAAACCGATATGACTTTGAATCAATATGCTAAGGCATGTGCAAACAAAATCAAGAAAACTCTTTTCCAATGCTCGACCTAGAATATATCTTTGTAAAATTCGACTTATAACATGGATTTTGGCAGATGATATTTGCAGCTTGATTTCAACAACTATTTGTTCTTCGAATGAAAACCCATCTAAGTGAGGTTATTTGTTTATTAGATGATAAAAATGGAAAATAAATTAAAACAAACATGCATACCTGCTTCACAGACAGTAGAAAAAAGAATAGTGGGTCTAAAAATACAGCGAACAAGCAAGATATCACAAAGAACTTGTTCCACCGTTGAACAAATAGTGTATGAGGATTCATGACTCCAGGAATACAAGGAAGCAGAAACGAACGCATTCTCTTGGCCCAACCTTTTGCATCTCCATAGAACATATGATGAAACTGCAAACAAGGTTCCGGAAAATAAAATAGATGAAAGGCATAAGCCATCCGCAAAACTGTAAAGCATATGATAAGAGGAGGCCAAAACAAAACTCTGGAAGGGATTTGGACAGAAACCAATAAATTGACTAACCAATGAAAGGAAGAACCACTAACTATACTCAAAAATGCCTGAATTAATATAATTCCTAAAGGCCCTCAACTACAAGTCCCATTGAAAAAAATTGTGTTAAAACTTAGTATTGAGTAACTTTTTTAGTTCTTCATTCATTAGTTTGATCTCCCTCTATTTCCTTTATCTAACCAGACGATACAATAGGTTATGGTGCTTATAAGTTTATTCATAAAGAGAATAGCTGGCACAAGGTCAATACCTTGGCATCAAATATCTCTGATGTTCTTGAGTGCTTTTGACGCCCTTTAGCATTATAATAAGTTGGGCATGTAGTGCAGTAAGGGTCATTACACATTCCCAGTTGCCCAGATTTCAACAGATGTTCGTTCTTTTCACCATATTCATCTGATAGCCAATGAATATTAGCCATACCATCCATAGAAGAAGGATACCTTTCAACTTTAGACTCAATATTTTCCTGAAGTAATGCACTTTGGGGAGGCTGAAAGACAACCTCATGGTTACGGGAGGTGTATAACGGACCAGTCATTTGTACCCCAATATTTCGTCTTTCATTTCTTAAAGGACCTGTGAAACCCACAGGCCTGTTCACATCTTCTGAAGAGTCCATATAGTTAGAAGGAATAGACATTGATGCACTCCTCGTTCTGGTTGAAGAATGTCGAACTGTTGAGTCTCTGCCGTAATCTGATTGTACGAATGTGGTCGCCAGCATTGGTGCTTCATCTTTTTCATAAGGATCCATTACCCAAATATAACTATAAACAAGCTGTTCAAAATATGAATAAGACATTGTTGTTTCAGCTTCCACTCATAATCTAATTAATTACAATCATAACGCGGGTCAAATCTTTAGGCTGAGTGTCCATTGAGGTCTCAGAATTCAAATAGAAGATTTCAGAACGTTCTATATAAGCATTCAGTTTCACATTATAACGGGTCATAGGAACAGCAATTCTCACTTACATCTAACATAATATAGATTAAGTTATAATTTCTTTGAAAGATTCAGCATTTTCATAAACTGACAAACTCCGAGTCAAACGCTCACAGTAAACACTATGTATCCCGCGTAGACATTCAATATGCTCTCAAGCAAGGAAACTATATTTCGACAGAAACAAGATTGCATAAAACAGTTGCAGTCCAAGTAACGATTTTTAACTCGCTTCTATTTCTCTTCGTTACTTTCCGATCGCAACTCTCAACGTTCAAGAAACACACCCGGTGACATTTCACATAAAAATACGATAACTAAAAGTCTACAACAATAAATAGAGACTCGCAGAAAAACAAGAACCCAAAAAGAAAATCATCTTAACAAAAGCTTCGGACAGCTTCCGTTATTCCCAATAAAGAGAACAACACAAGAATACGATGATTAAAGAAACCCAGGAAATAACAGAAAGGACAACAAAGCAAATCAAGAAACCTCAGCAACTCAAGTTCAGCGGACAAGGGAAATTATTTCACCACTTTCCGGCATTCAACAAACCAATCATCCAAAAAAGGCACCAATTCTCAGAGACCGGAGAGCGATCAAGATTCGAGGGGCGCTTTCTTCTAATGTCTTAGTAAACAGGATGAGTTGAACAGTAAAACAAAGACTTTTCAAGCCGTGATTGACTAACCAAAACCAAAAGTCTTCTCTCCATATATTTTCTAACTCAATTCATTTTTTTACTTTCTTCTTCTGCCATTTCAATTTGATAACCCATCGTTGACTACAAAAGTCGACTCACCATTCCTTATTTTACACATAATAATAATTATTTTAATGGATCAAATTCATGCATCACTCTGTCACACTTTTTGTTCAGGAACACAAATATCGATATCGTCAATTTTGAATATAAATCATCATGAATTTACTCATATTGCTTCATAGCAATAGAGATATTTTTACATTTTATTAAAACATTATTTTTTGTGTGTAATTGTAATGTAAGATTTTAGGTTGAATTCTCAACAATCTTCCCGTCATATAAAAGACCATCATTGTTCTCATGATTCGAGTCTCCACTCAAGTCAATATGTCCATCCTCTCCACTTGAAGGATTATACATTCCAATCTAGGCCACTCAGCCCTACTACATTTCGATCAAGACTATGACTCTAATACCAGTAGAGTAGGTGCCCGGCAAGCCAACTTGTGGCTAGAGTTTTTATTGACTTTAATGTAAAATAATCTTTATTTTAATAATATTTTACGATTTTATTCGATTATGGACTGCATAGATAAAATCCTTGAATATACAAGAGGTGACATGAGGTCTGCGTCTCAACGTAAGATCATGAAACTCATTAGGAAGTGTACCGTATATTCTAAACAGTTTCTTAGTCGAATCAGCCGCCTAAAACAAGGATAAAGGTCGCTCGAGCTTGATACTAGCATCTGTGGTGTAAACGCCATGTTTCATTGGCAAGGGCATGGAGATGTTCATTCACACAGATGGGTGATCATATGATGATGCACTGAACAACCCTCCCTCGGACTGTCCAAGTGGTTCTCACTTATCGAGTGGAATAGTCCGAAGTTATGATTGTACATCATTAGTCCTTTGATCTGGGACAATGTAGGGGCTATACGTACTAGCATGTACTTTGATCCGTTTACCGACTCCATCGAGGGTCATCAGGTGGCGAGGTTGGGTGTAGTTTCGAAATACGTTGGAGCAAATGCATTGTAGTCGGGGATTCACCGTTTGCCTACGGGTGAAGATATCCTATGTGATCTGATGAGTTAATAGTGCAAGGAGTCTCTGGCCAGAGCAAGAAATGTGCTTTAGGGAAAAGGTGTGTTTCTCGTTACACATACAATATCACTATTAGTACTCAATGATAAATCGCATCGCTATCGAATTCTTATGCAACTCTCGATATACCAATGGTTGCAGATTCGATCGGGACATATGTGTTGAAGGGACCGTACTGTACGCTAATCATGACTAAAGGTTCTTGCAGGCACTATCAGTGATACCTAGAGGATCATGGGGCGATGCTACTAGACGTTCTTACCATGATCCGATGGGTGCAATCAGAAATGAGTTCTGACATTATTGATCAAGGAGTTGATGAAAAGAATGGGGTTAACTAAGGTAAACCAGAATAAGAATAAATGTTATTCTGAAACACATGAAGATGTGAACCCACGACTAGCTATATCCCTGAACCATTGAGGGTCACACAAGTATCGGATTCTGTGTTCCCGTTGAGATAGTCAAATTTCAAGGAGTTGGAATTTGGCGACTATAGTTTGATGGATATCAAACAGGAAGCTTATAAAGGAGTTTATGAGCTGATTCCATAGGATGGAAGAAATGGAAGTTAGCATGATTGCTAAATAAGGAAATGAGAGTGGAACTGCCTGTTTTGAGAAGGAGTTCACTAAAACTGGCAGCTGCCAAATATGGTAACTGTTATATATGGTAAGTTCCAAATTTGGTAAATGAAAATTTTGATCTTCGAAATTTTCGATTTTTATTATATGAACAAGACTTGTAACTTTGATACATCGGTGCTATCGGATCGCCGATCGGGGTTATAATGAGTTCGGAATCGTTTATTTAGTGAATTTGGAATAAACTAATTAAATCGTGGTGCTAGTAGTGGTGACTACTAACATGTACAAATTTTCATAATATATCTAGAGGAGTCTAGAATTAAATTAACCAATGAGTTAGTTTATAAATTAAATAATGATTATTTAATTTAATATACATATACATGTATATATTTTATATGGTGATATAAAATATGTGTATATGATATTATTATATCATGTATTATTAGAGGTTAATAAATATATTATATATTAATTATGTGGGAGTTTAAATATAATGAAATTATTAGAGTCCTTGTGGGAAATGAACTCCTAATTAGATTAGGAGTCTCACTCTATAAATATACCATTAGAGCTCATTGTATGATGATGAATATTTGCACACAAAACAAATCAAAATCCTTCATTTTTCTCCCTTGAAAACCACGACCACTTCAAAAGGATTGTTGGAAGAATTTTTTATTTTTTATTTTGGCCACAAAAGTAAATTAGATTTGTTTGATTAATGGTTTGATTAATGATAAAAAATAATTAATCACAAGAAATCATGATTTAGAATCATGATCTCTCGGCCATCAAAAATATTTGAATATGGATTTCGGCCAAGTGGATTCTTCCATCGCTACGCCGCCGTCGCTGCACTGTCTCCGGATTTTGGAAATTCGGAGGCTACAGTCTCAACGCATAAATCGTTTGGATTTTCTAGTGTAAACCAAACAAGGAATTTTGTTTTTGATCGTGGACCTAATTAGGCATTCAAAGTTGAAGAGCCGTTCCTAGAGATTTACAAGAAGGACTATCTCCGCCTATAAATCGGAATTGTTTGGAGTCCAAGCGTTAAGAACGCAAATGTATAATTATTAGAACGTCCTATGAATGTTTTTAAACACACAACGCCCAATAACAAAAATTTTAAACTTCCACTGCGTCTTGGGTGTGATAATACGATGTCCCAACAAATACCACTTATTGTACAATGGAACATGTATATCCACAATGGTATAATATTGTTCACATTGGGCATAAATCATCATAGATTTTTTTTTTTTTTGAACTTTACCCAAAATGTCTCATATCAATGTATAGGATCTCGGTTTTTCCGTGTCCAAAACGCAACGAAAGTTTTAAAAAATTTTAGATCTTGACATTCAAGATATTTTTGAACACTCGTATGATTTTAATAAATAAACATACATAAGATGTTTAAAATTTTTACCTTAGTGAATTTTTCACTTTGCTCCAACTAAGCCAGTATAAGCGAACGTAGCTCTTGTTGTAAATCCTACATACTTTCTTCAAATCTTCTTTCTTTAATCTTCTAATCCGCTCCACGACTGGATTACTTGTTCCTCTTCCAACTTGCACTAAAAAGTATAGAATAATTTTTCGTTGAGATTAATCAAACAAGAGAAGGCTCCAAACCCTTTGACAAACAAAGGTGGAGGCCGAAAATTATGAGAGGATGAGAGGAGAATTTTCGAAATTCCTAGCTTGTGGAAGCTAGGGTTTTCAAAAATTATGATTGGAATTCTTTAACCTTAAACCTAATACACATATATATAAGCTTAGGGCCCATTAACTAAATTTAATATTTAATAAGCTTAATCAATTAATTACTCTAGTCCAACTAGTTTAATTAATTAATTAATCTTTTAAAGTCCAATTAAGAACCTTAATAATTTATATGTTGGTCTTGTACTCATACAAGCCCATAATACATACACACATTACATTTAGTTTAAATTCATTATAAATTCAACATTTGAATTTAATATTTAAATTATAATTTCAACTTCCTTGAATTTATCACCTCCAAAATTTAATATTCAATAAACTCAACTTTTGAGTTTAAAAAATTAAAATTTCAAATTTTATAAATTCAACTCCTTTGAATTTATTCTCTCCAAATTTTATAAATTTATAAATTCAATTTCTTGAAATTACTATCTCATAAATTCAACTTCTTGAACTTATTTTTTCAAAATTTAATTATCATAAATTCAACTCCTTGAATTTACTATATCATAATATAAATTCAACTTCTTGAATTTATTCTCTCAACGAGAACAAATGATCCAGTGCTTGTGTGACCTTCAATGGTTCGGAGATACAGCTAGCCGTGGCTTCACAACTCCTTTTGATTCAGGACATAATCCTTTATTCGGGCTTACCCTAATTTGCCACATTCTATGTATCAACAATTGATCATTAGAATGTCAGAAATCGTATTTCTGATTAAACATATCGAATCATGGTAAGAGTGTCTAGTAGCATCACCCCATGATTTCCTAGGTATCACTGATAGTGACTGCAAGAACCAATCGGTTATGATTAACGTACAGTATGGTCCCTTCATCTCATATATCCAGATCGAATCTGCAACCATTGATTCATCGAGGGTTACATAATAATTTGATAACTATGTGACACATATTTGAGAATAAATAGTGGCATCGCATATACAATTGGAGAACTATTTGTCTAACGTACATCTCATACTCTGGCCAGATATTCCATGTACTATTATTTTATCAGATCACATAGGATATCCACACCCGTAGGTGAGCGGTGAATGCTCGACTACAATGCTCTGACTTCTACATGTGTCGCAACTGTATCCAATCTCGCCACCTAATGACCCTCTTGGAGTCGGTAAACGAGTCAAAGCACAACCCTAACATATAGAGCCTCAGTGTTGTCTTGGGTCGTAAGGACTAATGTTGTACAATCATAACCACAGACTTATCCTCTCGATGAATGATGACAGCTTGGAATGTCTGAGAGAGGGTAATTCGGTATAATAATCATATGACTACCTATCTGCATGTTTGGACATCTCTATGCCCTTACCAAGAAACGCGGTAGTCAACATCATAAATCCTAGTCTCGAGCTCAAGCGACCTTTATCCACGTTTTAGGCGGCTGAATCGACTAGGAATAGATTTAGATCATACAGTGTTTACAAATGAGTTTGAACATTGAATTACGATTCATTTGTACTAAAGTATAATCAAGGTAGTTATCTATGTTGTTCACATGTGTATACAGATAAAGAAATAACAAAACATGAAATTATGAATTATATTAAAATAAAGATTGCTTATTACAGCTGAGTCAATAAATTCCCTAGCCAACAGTTGGCTTACAGGGAATCTAATATAACACAATGAAGATATCTTTTCATTTTATTAACAATGGTCTTCAACATGTATTTTCAATGTGGGACTTCAAGTGAATCACCAACGATATTTTAAATAATATTGATATTATTTTATATTTCTAGATTTTTTTTATATTGATCAAATATGATATCTTACAAAACAAATAGAAGAAATGTTTAAAAAATCCCAATCAACAATCTTAAGTCTGTTGTCAGTCCCCTTGTCACCATTTGTCCCTTCCCACTCCATGAAGAAAGACTGTCATTTATTTGATCTCCCTGATTGGCTAAAATACGAAAAAGCCATCACGTTTTTTTGAAGCCCGCTAATACACTTTATTGTATATCTGATTAATCAATAATAAGTAATAATACTATGAATGAGTTATTTTTTTCCTTTGCTCAAATGGTTTATCTTAGATAAGAGAAAATATTTATCTCAAGCGACAAGCTTTCTAGCACAGATGCTCTATCACCGATGATGAGATGAAGAAAATCTTCAATAGTGAAGGAAGTTACAGGCGCTTCGATAAAAATAAGTAGTTACTTATTGATAAGAAGTTAATTATTTTTTTCTTCGATAAAAATAAGAAGTTACTTATTAATTTTTCTAGTAAAGTATTTATTCGAAATGCTTCAATAGCATTTGTAAGTTCATAAATTGGTTTGTTCTCATGGTTGTCATTTGTTTGTTTATCCACAATTTTTAGGTTGATGTTCTGAATTTGTTATGTGGTTTATGTTTATAAGGTCGTCCGCTTCAATGGAATAAATATTCATTTGAAATGGTTGAATGATTACATTAAATCCTTTTTTGCCCATAATTTGTTTTGGTTATTGAAACTGACATGAAATTACTTCTTAAATTATTTTGTGATTGCATTAGATCAATTTTTCAAAATGCATACATTACTAATTATAAAGCTCGTGATTTTGATATTTTTCTCATTGTCATTGTTTTGTTCTGAATCTGATTATTATGTTATTTGTTGGAACATTTCATGTTCGCAATCTTGATTTGATGTTAACAAAACTTATTTATTTGTTTCTAATGAGTTACCTAAGTGTGTAGAAATTGAAACTGATCAGGCTTCAAATTGATCAGTTACCAAACTTAAACTGAAGCTATCGAGACGCAAACTGAAATCGCTAACTGATTGATCGAACTGAACCAGTACAACTGAGGTATCAAGAGCAGTTCAACTGATTGTCCAGTTGATAGGTTGTTCAGCAGAAAACCTTCAGGAGCCCGGCCAGCTGATGAAGTGTTCAACTGATGAAGAGCCCAACTCACCAGTTCAACTGAATCAGTGAAATCAGTTCAGCTGACGAGTCAACTGATTTCACCTCACTAGTTCAACTGACCAGTTATGAACATCAATTAGAAGCGAACAAGTTTGCAGATACGACAAGCTTAATTAAGTTGTGCACAAAGGTACAAAAGCTATTATATAATCAAGGTACAATAAGAGATGTTGCAGCAGCGCTTAAAGCCAAATGTTCCAGATATCTATTTTGGGGAACAAATTCAAACTGCAACAGATTCATCACCGAGTCTCACTGTACGTTCAGCCAAACGCCTATAAATAGAAGCCGAAGTTTAATGAAGACAAAGATGAGAATTGACGAGTGAAAAGATAAAATACAAGGAGGGCACGCATAATTCTTATCAGCTATGAAAAAGCAATCAGGCCAGAGGGAACACTTCAATGTGTTATCATCTTAGTTTTAGAAGCAAATTTCCCTCAATGTGTGAGAACACTTTTCGAAAGTTTTTAGATATCAATTCTCACACACACACACACCACCACCCAAATTATGTCTTGCACAAAGACGTAAAATATGTGTATGTAGTCTTTGACACACAGACATTAAACAAGTGTTGGCTTGAAGGTGCTACCTTCAGTCTAGATTAGGAGTTCAGTTAGGCAGTGGGTAATTCTTAAGATGGGTGGGTTATTACACTTATTGTAATTAATCAAAGTCTTCTAGTGTATCCTACCCATGGAAGTAGAAGGGGTGATGTAGGAGCAGTGGAATTCTATGAACATCCGTAAATATATCTTGTGTTATTTCTGTTTAACTGCTTGTTTTTGTTCTTAACTGATTTGATCAGTTCAGCTGATATAAGTTCAGTTCTGTCCATAACTGAACTGATATAAGCCATGATTGATCCCATGTAATTTTCAGTTATTCAGTTTGATGGGATCGATTAGGAAGATGATCGTTAAGCTACAATAGCTCGATTCTTGAAATATTGAACACCGATGAATTAAATAGAGTTTGATTTTCAAAGCAAGCGGAAGACACTCGAACTAATCCTTCGTAGAAACCAATTAAACATCTTGTAAAGAATTTAAAATATATGCAAGTTGAATGAGTAAAAAAAATTATTTTGGTTGAAACATTTTATCAAACACTTGGTATGAAATACTTTGATATTTGAAGAACACATAAAATGCTTCAACAATGCATCTTAAAGCAATGAAAATGATAAGCAAGTGCAGTAAATAAATTGTGAGGGCCCGTATTTCGTATTCATAATTTTTCGGATTTATTAAAAATTTTCCTTTAAATAAATAAACTTGCAACGTATAAAAACTTTCGTAAAATAACCCAACGGTTTAACATAAACATAGCAGCAGAAACTGAATAATGTTTTAAACAATAACTTAAAATATATAAAAGTTATCACAAGAGTTTGAACATAAAACTGAATAATTAAACGTGAGATCCTCGGGTTCGTACTACCGCTGATCCGAGCTAACTCACTGGTCCCCGCCCTCAGCCTCTGCATCGTCAGTACCTACATCAATCAAGTCTAGTGAGTCTAAATACCCAGCATGCATATATCGTGAATAACAAGTAAATATATCATAAAATCGCATGCAACGTAAAAATATCGTATCGTAAAGCGTAACGTGAAAATCATATCGTGAGTAATTATAAATACATGCATATCTGAAAATCATACGTAAAAGCTTTGCTCGATAGAGCTCTGTCATAACATATCATATCGTAATTTTTGGTAGAGATAATGTTTCTACGCAAGCGGCCCATAACATAATATGCACGTCTGATCAGACTAAACCACAGTATATTTGACGGTAGTGATCATCACAGCCCTTGGACTGGATATCCGTACCCATACATAAACGTAAACCGGTCGTAAGTCACCGGGTGAAGCAATCCCATAAGCGTAAGGTGGCCACAAGACATATCGCATATATCTCAAAAATAAACAATTTATATTTTTATGCACGTAATATATTTATTATCCTGTTTTAATTTACCAATTGAGTTGGATCGTTCTCAGGCTCGCTGCGACCTAATTCTAACATGAGACACATGCAAATAATCTCAACTTGACCAACATCTCATAATCGAACTAAAAACGAGACAATTACGTCCAACAAACTTAGTATCTAACGATGACTCCGTACCAACCCGAACCAACATCGAACCATTGTTTAGTCATGATTAAAATACACCTAAAATATTGGAAAAATATATACCAAGGGCTGTAATACACGAAAATTGTGCATGGAGGCCAAAATCATGAAACGCTCTTTCGAGAGTCACTTTGGCACATTGCACCGTAAATTCTCGTACGACCTCTAAACTTAACCAAATAACAAATGGACAAAAACCTGATCTTCCTAACTCAATAAGGTACTATCCAGTCCAAGGCCATAGGCTAAACGCCAACCAAGAACTCGTACTTGACCTTTGAACCATAGGAAAGCTGCTGTAAAATTCCAGCGGCAGCAGCTGTTATTGCTTTACATTGATTACAAGGCTAATAGTCATTGGGGCTTAAACCACCGACCAAAACCTCTTACCAACATCCTAAGGTATGGCTTGAACCATGGCTAAGGGCTAGAAGCCAACCAAGAAATCAAACAAGCCTCCTGAACCGAAGCTCAAGTTGCTGTAAAAACAAATGCAGCATCAGCACTTGTGCTTGCATCGCTTTATTAACGAGGCTATCGGCCATTGGGGCTTGAACCACCAACCAGAGCCTCTTACCAACATCCTAAGAAGTGGCTTGAACCATGGCTAAGGGCACTAGGCCAACCACAATCCACCCAAACACCTAGGACAACACAAAGCTCAAACCGAGAACACAAAGAAAAATTTTGTACCATGCGATTGTTTGGATCGCTTGCTGTCATGTGTCATTCCACTGGTCATATGATCAACCATGGCTCGATATAGACATGAAGAAGTGTTGTATGAACCAAGGTTAAGGGCTAAAAGCCAATCAAGATCCATCCAAAACTTCAAGAGCCGAAACTCAGTCACAAAAAAATCAGAAATAGAAACCGAGGGACACTTGCGTTGTTTTGCTTTAAAAACCGATGGGGCCATGAACCAAGCCATGAAAGGTCATCTTCGTCATGTCCTAGACATGCTAAGGAAGGGTCCTAACCGTGGTTACAGGCCCAAAAGCCAACCAAGATTCGAACCTCCTTGAACAACCAAAAAGCCAGAATTTCGAGACTCAACTTGCAACTATGGAGGATTTGCTGTCAAATATTTAATCCAGCGAGTTGGGGGCTTAAACTAATGGACCAACATGATCCTAACTCACCCTAGTACATGCCTAGATGTAGCCTTGGGTGCCTGGAATCAAACAAGCCCCCTGAAATCACAAAAGAATACTAAACGTGAAGCATGAAGGTAGCCGAGAAAATCTGTGCAGAATTTTGTGAAATGTTGCTGTCATAATTTCTGTTTTTACCTGTAAATCATGTACATGTGATGTTTGAAAATCAGTATATGACTTGATTGAAGAGCAAAGAAACCATATATACATGCCTTAAGTTGTTTTTACAATAAACAACACAATACGTCGGATCGGGAGACAGGACAACGGAAATGTAGACACCTTGCTATTGTTGCTGTCTTGGGTGAGAATAGGAGCTTCTAAATCTTTAATATTTCGTGCTAGGGAGAATGAAGAAGGTGGTGAATGCTTGTGGTCAAATAAGGTGGTGCATGGGTGAGTTATTGATGTCAAGTTGGGGGGACATGCATGTTGAATAGTTGTCATTTGTTTTCTTGTTGTTGGGGGAGTTAAATGGTGTCAAGTTGGGATTGTGTGGAGTAGAATATGACCGAGAGTAGGCTGCCAATTAGTGTAGGATTTATTTAAGTTTTGCTAAGTAGAATCCTAGGCTAGGTAAGTTTGATTAAAAGGTTAATTAAGCATAATCTTGATTAATTAAGAAGCCTATAATTAAATTGGTGATTAATTAATTAAAGTAGACTTAAATCCACTTGATTTCATTAAAATAAATTATTTCTTAGCTCGGAATAAATTTAGGAATATTTTTGGATCATAAAATTCATCTCCGATTTCCTATCTCCGGTCCGGTCTCGCGTATATATCTAAAAAGCTAAAATTTGAAATACGCGATTTAAAATCCTTAAAAATAACGTAAATGATTTAAATGCAATTAAATCAACAATTTCTTAAAATAATAACCATTTAAAATTAAATAATAGAAATTATGCACATATCTACGCATATTGGTTTTTTTTTCGGTTTCTACAACACTCCCCCCTTAAATAAAATTTCGTCCTCGAAATTAGAACTCACCGAATAAATCTGGAAAGCGACTCCGCATCTCTGACTCTGACTCCCAAGTAGCTTCCTCATCGGAATGATTAAGCCACTACCTTCACTGATTTGATCACCTTGTTCCGAAGCTTCTTCTCCTTACGGTCTAAGATCTGCATTGGTCTCTCTTCATAAGACAAGTTCGGAGAAAACTGCAACGGCTCAAAGTTCAACACATGAGAAGGGTTCGCTAAATACTTCCTCAACATCGAAACATGGACCACATTGTGTACTACGGCCAGATTCGGCTGAAGAGCAACACGATATGCTAATGTCCCAACTCTGTCGAGGATCTCAAATGGTCCGATGAACCTCAGACTAAGCTTCCCCTTCTTTCTGAATCTCATGACACCCTTCATCTGTGAGAGCCCGTAATTTCGTATTCATAATTTTGCGGAATTATTAAAAATTTTCTCTTTAAATAAATAAACTTGTAACGTATAAAAACTTTCGTAAAATAATCCAACGATTTAACATAAACATAGCAGCGGAAACTGAATAATGTTTTAAACAATAACTTAAAATATATAAAAGTTATAACAAGAGTTTGAACATAAAACTGAATAACTAAACGTGAGGTCCTCGGGTTCGTACTACCGCCGATCCGAGCAATCGTCAGTACCTATATCAATCAAGTCTAGTGAGTCTAAAGACTCAGCATGCATATATCGTTAATAACAAGTAAAATATATCATAAAATTTCATGCCATGTAAAGATATCATATCGTAAAGCGTAACGTGAAAATCGTGCCATGAATAATTATAAATACGTGCATAACTGAAAATCATACGTAAAATGTTTGCTCGATAGAGCCCTGTCGTAAAATAGCATATCATAATTTTCTGTTGAGATAATGTTCTATGCAAGTGGCCCATAACATGAACTGAATCGTCTGATCAGACTAAACCACAGTATATTGGGCGGTAGAGATCATCACAGCCCTTTGACTAGATATCCGTACCCGTACATAAACATAAACCGGTCGTAAGTCACCGTGTGAAGTAATAATCCCATAAGCTGCAATCCCATGAGTGTGAAGTGGCCACAAGACATATCGCATAAATCTCAAAAATAAACTTTTATATTTATGCACGTAATATAATTAAATTCCTGAGTTATTTTACAAATTGGGTTGGATCGTTCCCAGGCTCGCTGCGACCTAATTCTAACATGAAAAACATGAAAATAACTTGGCTTGACCATGCAAATAACTTATCTTGACCAACGCTTCAAAATCGAACTAAAAACAAGACTATTACGCCCAACAAACTTAATATTTAACCATGACTCCGTACCAACCCGAACCTACATCAAACCATCATTTAGTCATGATTAAAATACACCTAAAATACTGGAAAATAATTACCAAGGGCTGTAATACAAAAAAATTGTGCATGGAGGCCAAAATCATGAAATGCTCTTTCGAGAGTCACTTTGGCACATTGCACCGTAAATTCTCGTACGACCTCTAAACTTGACCAAATCACGGACCACCATAAAAATGACCTTTCTAACTCAATGAGGTACTGTCCAGTCCAAGGCCATAGGCTAAAAGCCAACCAAGAACTCAAACGAGCCTCTGAACCGAAGCACAAAACTGCTGTCAAAAATTACAGCAGCAGCTGTTGCGCTTTCTTGCTTCGTTTTCGAGACTATCGGCCATTGGGGCTTGAACCACCGACCAGAGCCTCTTACCAACATTCTAAGGAGTGACTCAGACCATGGCTAAGGGCTAAAAGTCAGCCAAAAGCCAAACAAAACCGTAGAACAACCCGAAACTCCCACCCGAGAACACAAGCTGGACCTTGGGGGGTGTATCTTGTTTTGCTGTCAAATGAAGGATCCAATGGTTATGAGGTTAACCATGGTCCATGCTAGACATGCCAAGGTGTTGTATGAGTCATGGCTAAGGGCTAGAAGCCAACCACAACCCATCTAACACCTCAAAATTCGAAACCCAACACAATCAATAAAACCAGAAAATTTAAAACCGATGGGGGCTGTTCTTGTTTGTTTGAAAAACCAATGGGACCATGAACCAAGCCATGAAAGGGCATCTTGGTCACGTCCTAGACATGTCAAGGAGGGGTTCTAACCATGGCTACAGACCCTAGGACAGCCAAGATTCGAACTCTCCCTTAGACAATTCAAACAAGAAAATTCGAGTCTCATAATTTGCAACCTGGAGAGTTGCTGTCAAAATGGTTTTTTCTGGGGCGAAAGGGCTCAAACCAATGGACAAATCCCTTCCTAACACACACTATATCATGTCTAAAAGTATCCTTGAGCCCCTGGAAATCGAGCCAACCCTGAAACCACAAAACATCAAAACCGTGAAGAACAAGTGGGGACCGAAATTCTGTGCAGATTTTTCTTTGAAAGTTGCTGTCCAAATTCGGTTTTTGCCATGGAAATCATGATCATGTAATGTTTTAAAATATTTATATAACTTGATTGAAGAGCAAAGAAAAATTTAGACATGCCTTGGATTTGTTTGAAACGAAAACAAATCGATTACGACGAACGCGGCGCGGCGGAGATGGAGTTCTCTTTTCTTGCCTGTTTTCTCTCTTTCTCTCTTGATGGCTCACGATTATTGGATGAGTTTTCTTCTGAATTTTTGTGCTATGGGGAGTGGAGAAGGTGGTGAAGGTTGGTGGTTAATAAGGTGGTGCATGGGTGAGTAAATGATGTCAAGTTGGGGGGGAGGGGACATGCATGTTGAATGGTTGTCATTTGTATTGTTGGGGGAGTTAAATGGTTTGGGATTGTGTGGAGTGGGAATGACCGAGAGTTGGCTTTCCAATTAGTGTAGGATTTTGTTTAAGTTTTTCTAAGTAGAATCCTATGTAGATAAGCTTGATTAAAAGGTTAATTAAGCATAATTTTGATGAATTAAGAAGCCTACAATAAAATTGGTGATTAATTAATTAAAGTAGACTTAATTCCACTTGATTTCATTAAATTAAATTATTTCTTAGCTCGGAATAAATTTAGGTATATTTTTGGATCATAAAATTCATCTCCGATTTCCTATCTCCGGTCCGGTCTCGCGTATATATCTAAAAAGCTAAAATTTGAAATACGCGATTTAAATCCTTAAAAATAACGTAAATGATTTAAATTCAATTAAATCAACAAATTCTTAAAATAATAATCATTTAAAATTAAATAATAGAAATTATGCACATATCTACGCATATTGGTTTTTCGGGTACTATCGATGCTATCTTCACGAAAACATGGTCGCCAACGGCAAATTCTAGATCTCTCCTCCTCCGGTCGGCATAACTCTTCTGTCGACTCTGAGCAGTCCTCATCCTGTCACGGATTACGACTACTAGATCAACAGTCTGCTGAACGATCTCTGGTCCTAACTCTGATCTCTCGCCTACTCATCCCAATGAGTAGGCGATCTACACTTCCTTCCGTACATTGCATCATAAGGAGCCATACCTATAGACGACTGAAAGCTTTTGTTATAGGTAAACTTCACTAATGACAACTTCGATTCCCAGCTCCCTGAGAAATCAATGACACAAGCATGGAGAAGATCCTCCAAGATCTGAATAACTCTCTCTGATTGACCATCAATCTGAGGGTAAAAAGCTGTGCTAAACAACAACTTCGTACCCATAGCTGAATGCAGACTCTTCCAAAATGAGGAAGTGAATCTCGGATCTCTGTCAGAAACAATAGAGACTGGGATACCGTGCAATCGGACTATCTCACGGATATATAACTCGGCATACTGAATCATGGAGAAAGTCATCTTAATAGGCAAGAAATGCGCTGACTTAGTAAGACGATCAACAATCACCCATATAGCATTCGAACCTTTAGCCGACTTCGGTAAACCAACCACGAAATCCATGTTAATGTTCTCCCACTTCCACTCAGGAATGGGAAGTGGCTTGAGTAAGCCGGCTGGTCTCTGATGTTCAGCTTTCACAAGCTGACAAGTCAAACACTCGGATACAATTCCCTGGATCTCTCTATTCATACCGGCCACCAATATAACATCTGTAGATCCTTGTACATCTTCGTACTCCCAGGATGAATAGAGTACGGGGACATATGGGCCTCAATTAATATGTCTGTTTGAATAGAATCGCTGCTAGGAACCCATATCCTATCTCGATAACGAAAAATGCCATTACTCACTGTGTACAAAATACTGCCCTTCGCCTCATCTCTCTGCCTCCACTTCGCCAACTGCTCATCAGATGACTGACCGCTGCGAATACGGTCTAATAAAGAAGACTTAATCGTCAAGGTAGATAGACGGGGAACTCTACCTCGAGTATAAATCTCTAGATCAAACCTCTGAATCTCACTCTGAAGAGGCATCTGAACTGTCAAATGAGCTATCACTGCGACTTTTCGGCTCAAAGCATCCGCTACTACATTATCTTTACCAGGATGGTAGCTAATGTCACAGTCATAATCCTTGACTAACTCCAACCAACGCCTCTGACGCATATTCAACTCTTTCTACATAAAGAAGTACTTGAGACTCTTATGGTCGGTAAAGATCTGACACTTCTCTCCGTATAGATAATGCCTCCAAATCTTCAAGGCAAATACTACAGCAGCTAACTCAAGATCATGAGTAGGGTAGTTATTCTCGTGGATCTTCAACTGACGAGTAGCATACGCTATTACTTTCCCATGCTGCATCAACACTGCGCCTAGACCGAGCTTCGAAGCATCGGTATACAATACAAAATCTCCGGGCCCAGAAGGCATGGACAAGATCGGCGCTGAAATAAGAGCTTGCTTTAATGAATCAAAGCTCTTCTGGTACTCATTGCTCCACACATACTTAGCATTCTTCTTAGTCAATGACGTGAGTGGAACTGCGATAGAGGAGAAACCCTGAATAAACTTCCGATAGTATCCTGCTAGACCAAGGAAACTACGGATCTCTGATGCACTCTGCGGCACCTCCCAATCTCTGACTGTCGCAACCTTTGCTGGGTCTACCTCAATGCCACTGCTCGATATGATGTGGCCTAAGAACGCCACTTTCTCCAACCAGAACTCGCACTCGCTGAACTTAGCGAACAGCTTGTGCCTCTGCAACGTCTGCAATACTGCGGTCAGATGCCTGTTGTAATCCTCTTGACTCTTTGAGTTGACGAGAATGTCGTCTATGAATACAATAACAAACTAACCAAGATACGGCTGAAATACACGATTCATGAGATCCATGAAGATCGCCGGCGCATTCGTCAGACCGAACGGCATCACTAGTAACTCGAAGTGCCCATAACGAGTCCTAAAAGCAGTCTTAAAAGTATCGGTGTCTTTCACCCTCAACTGGTGATATCCGGAACGCAGATCTATCTTGGAGAATACTGAGGCTCCCTGCAACTGATCAAACAAATCCTCGATCCTCGGAAATGGGTATTTATTCTTCACTGTAACCCTGTTCAACTCCCTGTAGTCAATGCAAAGCCTCATAGATCCGTATTTCATCTTCATGAATAAGACAGGCGCGCCCCATGGAGAGAAACTCGGGCGAATAAACTCCTTGTCAAGAAGCTCCTGAATTTGTTTCTTGAGCTCAACCATTTCTGACGGTGCTAATCTGTATGACGCCTTAGAGATAGGCGCGGTACCTGGCATAAGATCGATTGAAAACTCAACCTCTCTGTACCGGTGGTCTACCAGAGACGTCATCAGGAAAAATGTCTGAAAAGTCCCTGACAACTGGGACATCTGCAACTGACTGGCTGGGGACCTCGGGAACAGATATAATGGTCGCAATGAATGCTCGACAACCCCTATGCATGAGCTTCCTAGCCTGAATACAAGATATCATGATAGGCACATTAAAGTATCTGTCAGGCTCAAATAGGAACTGCTCCCTTCCAAGCGGTCGGACTAGAACAGATCTCCGCTGAAAATCAATAAGTACTCTGTTCTTGTGCAGCCAATCCATCCCAAGGATAATATCGAACTCTGGCATTGGCAAGCACGATCAAATCCGCATAGACAAGATTTCCATGAAGCTCGAGGTCTATGTCTCGTACTATGCTAGTCGCTGCCATCTCCTCGCCAGATGGAATAACCACAGAATACGCCACATCCAATCCAATCGTCTTGACCTCGATGGAATTCGCGAAGGTCTCAGATATGAATGAATGAGTTGCTCCTGAATCAATCAAGGCGTTCGTAGAAGCTCCGCCTATAAATATTCTTCCTGAAAGGTTGGAACAACTATCTAAACCCAATAATTTATCAGAATTAATCTTATAGACATGCAAAAGGTCAAAGTTCTTCTAACTTAGATTCCCAAAACGACCCGAATAGAACATGCAATCTTATCACAATTTCTAAGTTCAAATCTTATAACCCAATAATTCAAAGCAATTAATCCCAAAACGCTGAATTAAATATGCTAAAATTTTCCCAAATATAAACTTAAAGATTTAATATACCTGTCAAGAGCATAGTCCCTGGGTTCGCCTCCGCTGCATGGAGTTCAAACACTCTGCCCTGAGTAGGCAATGTCCCTTGAGGACAATCCTTCAGCAAATGGCCAGTACCGCCACACTTGAAACACTTCCCAGAGCCATACATGCAAACTCCGGTATGGCGGCGTGTGCACCTGCCACAGACCGGGTAATCCTGCCTCCTCGGGACCACACGTTCCTGCTACTGCTGCTGCTCTCTGCTCCTCGATGGGCCATGGAAAGGCCTCTTATGCTGCTGCTGCTGCTGAGGAGGGCGGTGGGGCACCTGAAATGGCCGCTTACGCTGGCGGTCATTCTCAATATCTCTCTGATCCTGTTCTACAGTAAGAGCTCTAGAGACAGCGACCTCATATGTCGTAGGGCCAGCAACCCTAACATCACGGCGCAAGATCGACCGCAATCCATCCATGAAGTGCCTAAGTCTGGCAACCTTGTCGTTCGCGATCAGGGGTACAAAGTGACAACCCCTCTCGAACTTACGGATAAACTCCGTAACAGTCATGTCACTCTGTCTCAGGGTCATAAACTCCCTGGTCAATCTCGAACGCACGTCATCAATAAAATACTTAGAGAAGAATACCTCTCTAAAGCGCGTCCAACTGAGAGTAGCTAGATCCAGAGCTACAGAAGCGCCCTCCCACCACAGACGGGCGTCTCCTCCAAAAAGATAGGTCTCACAGCGGACCCTGTCAACATCCTCCAGCTCCATAAATCTGAAAGTAACCTCTAGGGACTTAATCCATCCTTCAGCAACCATGGGATCAGACGTCCCAGTGAACTCCTTCGGGTTCATCCTCATGAACCGCTCACATATAGCCTCGGGTGTAGGCGGCCTAGCTACCGCTGCAGCATTGTTCCTCGCGAATTGTGCGAAGAACTGAGTCATACCCGCCATCATCTGGGTATGCATATCAGGTGTTGAAGGAGGTGGCGGTGGACCTCTATCCTCATAACGGTTCTGAGTCTCATCAGCCTCGCTTTCAGCACCCCTCGGGCGGTCAATAGCTCATCTAGGAGGCATACTGTACCATGTAAAGTCCTTACGTAACCAACATGCAATATTTCTACTATTTTTCTTGAAATTTAAATATATAATTGCTAAAACATAATCTTAACATAAAATATTTTTCATGAGAACATGCTGATAAAATATTTCATGAGAACATGCTGTTAAACTATTTCATGCTCAAAATGTAATACGTGAAAGTAGGACTTACAGACATGAAGACGTGACTTCGTGAGCTTCTCTAGATCAGTAGTAAGTACAACCCTTTACAAGAAACATCGCTATGATACCAACTGTGAGGGCTCGTATTTCGTATTCATAATTTTTTGGATATATTAAAAATTTTCCATTTAAATAAATAAACTTGCAAAGTATAAAAACTTTCGTAAAATAACCCAACGGTTTAACATAAACATAGCAGCGGAAACTGAATAATGTTTTAAGCAATAACTTAAAATATATAAAAGTTATAACAAGAGTTTGAACATAAAACTGAATAATTAAACGTGAGGTCCTCGGGTTCGTACTACCGCTGATCCGAGCTAACTCACCGGTGCCCGCCCTCAGCCTCTGCATCGTCAGTACCTACATCAATCAAGTCTAGTGAGTCTAAAGATCCAGCATGCATATATCGTGAATAACAAGTAAATATATCATAAAATCGCATGCAACGTAAAAATATCGTATCGTAAAGCGTAACGTGAAAATAATTATAAATACGTGCATATCTAAAAATCATACGTAAAAGCTTTGCTCGATAGAGCTCTGTCATAACATATCATATCGTAATTTTTGGTAGAGATAATGTTTCTACGCAAGCGGCCCATAACATAACATGCACGTCTGATCAGACTAAACCACAGTACACTTGGCGGTAGTGATCATCACAGCCCTTGAACTGGATATCCGTACCCATACATAATCGTAAACCGGTCGTAAGTCACCGGGTGAAGCAATTCATAAGCGTAAGGTGGCCACAAGACATATCGCATATATCTCAAAAATAAATAATTTATATTTTTATGCACGTAATATAATTATTATCCTGTTTTAATTTACCAATTGAGTTGGATCGTTCTCAGGCTCGCTGCGACCTAATTCTAACATGAGACACATGCAAATAATCTCAACCTGACCAACATCTCATAATCGAACTAAAAACGAGACAATTACGCCCAACAAAGTTAGTATCTAACCATGACTCCGTACCAACCCGAACTAACATCAAACCATCATTTAGTCATGATTAAAATACACCTAAAATACTGGAAAATATATACCAATGACTGTAATACACGAAAATTGTGCAGGGAGGCCAAAATCATGAAACGCTCTTTCGAGAGTCACTTTGGCACATTGCACCGTAAATTCTCGTACGACCTCTAAACTTAACCAAATAACAAACGGCCAAAAGCCTGACCTTCCTAACTTACTAAGGTATTGTCCAGTCTAAGGCCATAGGCTAAAAGCCAACCAAGAACTCGTACGTGACCTCTGAACCGTAGCAAAGCTGCTGTAAATTTCCAGTGGCAGCAGCTGTGCTTGCTTCACTTTGATTACAAGGCTAATGGTCATTGGGGCTTGAACCACAGACCAAAACCTCTTACCAACATCCTAAGGTGTGGCTTGAACCATAGCTAAGGGCTAGAAGTCAACCAAGAACTCAAACAAGCCTCCTGAACCGAAGCTCAAGTTGCTGCCAACAAAATGCAGCAGCATCACTTGTGCTTGCATCGCTTCATTAACAAAGCTATCGGACATTGGGGCTTGAACCACCGACCAGAGCCTCTTACCAACATCCTAAGAAGTGTCTTGAACCGTGACTAAGGGCACTAGGACCAACCACAATCCACCCAAACACCTAGGACAACACAAAGCTCAAACCGAGAACACAAAGAAAAATTCTGTACCATGCGATTGTTTGGATCGCTTGCTGTCATGTGTCGTTCCAGTGGTCATATGATCAACCATGGCTCAATCTAGACATGATGAAGTGTTGTATGAACCAAGGTTAAGGGCTAAAAGCCAACCAAGATCCATCCAAAACTTCAAGAGCCGAAAACTCAGTCACAAAAAAATCAGAAATAGAAACCGAGGGACACTTGTGTTGTTTTGCTTTAAAAACTGATGGGGCCATGAACCAAGCCATGAAAGGTCATCTTCGTCATGTCCTAGACATGCTAAGGAAGGGTCCTAACCGTGGTTACAGGCCCAAAAGCCAACCAAGATTCGAACCTCCTTGAACAACCAAAAAGCCAGAATTTCGAGACTCAACTTGCAACTATGGAGGATTTGCTGTCAAATCTTTAATCCAGCGAGTTGGGGGCTTAAACTAATGGACCAACATGATCCTAACTCACCCTAGTACATGCCTATACGTAGCCTTGGGTGCCTGGAATCGAACTAGCCCCCTGAAATCACAAAACAATACTAAACGTGAAGCATGAAGGTAGCCGAGAAAATCTGTGCAGAATTTTGTGAAATGTTGCTGTCATAATTTATGTTTTTACCTTTAAATCATGTACATGTGATGTTTGAAAATCAGTATATGACTTGATTGAAGAGAAAAGAAACCATATATACATGCCTTAAGTTGTTTTTACAATAAACAACACAATACGTCGGATCGGGAGACAGGACAACGGAAATGTAGACACCTTGCTATTGTTGCTGTCTTGGGTGAGAATGGGAGCTTCTAAATCTCTAATATTTCGTGCTAGGGAGAATGAAGAAGGTGGTGAATGCTTGTGGTCAAATAAGGTGGTGCATGGGTGAGTTATTGATGTCAAGTTGGGGGGACATGCATGTTGAATGGTTGTCATTTGTTTTCTTGTTGTTGGGGGAGTTAAATGGTGTCAAGTTGGGATTGTGTGGAGTAGAATATGACCTAGAGTAGACTGCCAATTAGTGTAGGATTTGTTTAAGTTTTGCTAAGTAGAATCCTAGGCTAGATAAGCTTGATTAAAAAGTTAATTAAGCATAATCTTGATTAATTAAGAAGCCTATAATAAATTGGTGATTAATTAATTAAATTAGACTTAAATCCACTTGATTTCATTAAAATAAATTATTTCTTAGCTCTGAATAAATTTAGGAATATTTTTGGATCTTAAAATTCATCTCCGATTTCCTATCTCCGGTCCGGTCTCGCGTATATACCTAAAAAGATAAAATTTAAAATACGCGATTTAAAATCCTTAAAAATAACGTAAATGATTTAAATGCAATTAAATCAACAATTTCTTAAAAAATAACCATTTAAAATTAAATAATAGAAATTATGCACATATCTACGCATATTGGTTTTTTTTTTTCGGTTTCTACATAAATAGACACGGATTTGTTTATGGATGTTCGGAGACTTCAAATTCACGTACGTCACCACTCTTCTTTTTGGGAAGTATCCACTAAAAGACTTTGATTTATACAACACCTTGTACAAAACCATTTCAACTTAGGACTTATCTCTTTCATTGAAACTCCTAGAACTCAAGATTGTAGACAAAACCTCACAATCAGCATATTGTTTAATGTCTCATATGAAAAGACTACATACACAAATTTATTGTCTTTGTGCAAGACTCACACAAATAATCTTCTAAATTCAACTCTCTTGTATATGTGTGAGTGATTTTGTGTGAGGAATTTATTCTTTACAGTGTACATCTCAAATGTATCCTCACACAAGAGCTTGTGCTCTCAACTAACTGATTTCTTCATGCTAACTGCCCATGCTTTGAATCCTCTTCAAAAGCTTTTGTTTGATCTTCAAGATGTGTATTTATAAGCCCCGACAATGATATATATGTTAGACATAAGAATATGACCGTCTGGAAAGTTTTTGTACTGTTTCTGAAATTGAAACGGTCAAATTCGCCTTGATAGACATTTTCCCAAGTGGTCAACTCTAGTCAACTGATCAACTAGTCTGGTTTAGTTCATCTGGTTTGGTTCAGTTTCAGCTGGTTTAGTCCAACTGGCTCAGTTAAGTTTCAGCCGGTCTGGTTCAGTTCAACTGGTTCACTTTCACTTGGTCAGCAGCTAGTTCAGTTCACTTGGTCAGTTGCTGGTTCGGTTAAATTTAGTTCAGTTGGTCAGCTGCTGGTTTCATTCATTTCAGTTGGTCAGCAGTTGCTGGTTTAGTTCAGTTCAGCTGGTGTGGTTCAGTTCAGTTCAGTTGGTCAGCAGCTGGTTCAGTTCAATTCAGTTGGTTAGCTCAAATCAGCCTAGCTGATTTCAATTTGTGCAAAACCATTAGCTTCATCGTCATTTATCAGAATCTTAGACTTTGATTCAGACTTTGAATTCTGAAGATGATTTGTATATCATCATCTTATCTTTCCAATGCATACTGAATCGCTTCATTCCAATAAACGAGCTGAGAGATATGACCAAAATATAGTAAATGCTCATACCTAACTGATTGCTGTTTTCGTGCAATCAGTTTCGCTAATTCAGTGATCAGTTAGACCTTGATAATATCCGAATTCGCCCAACTGACGTGGAATACAACTTGTTCCACATTGAGTTTTCTGATCATTCAAGTTGACGGATTTTCATTTGAATCATCCAGTTGAGAGATAACATCAAAATACCAAAGCTTTCCAGAAATTCAATTTGTGTAGAATTCAGTTTCAGCTTGCTTCTTGTTTTAGTAACTTCAGACTTGAGTAAATATGTTAGAAACACAATAACAAGTTTTTTTAACATTAAAATCAAGTTTGCGAACATGAAATGTTCCAACACAGTTGCACAAGATATAAAACTGATCAGTTTTCTTAACGAAAGATTACTTCGAGTATTTTCCGCTTGGTTTCTAATCAAACACGATTTAACTCATCGATGTACAAATTCTTAGAACACGAGCTATTGCAGTTCATTAAGATTATTGTGTTTTAAGCATTCTCATAGGTGCTCGAACAGATCCATCAATTGGTATCAGAGCCAGCTGTTCTAAAATGATATTTGAAAACTGATATTCTTTTTAAAATGTGTTTTAAAATATTTTTAATATGGTTTTCAGAACCCTTTGATAACTTTTTATATGTTTACTATGCTATTTTGTTGTTTAGCTGTTTGCAGGATTTTTGAATTCAACTAACAACAAGATAGCTAAACTGATTCAGCGGATACGATTTCATTCGCCAGCTTACCAATTCAACTGATTAGCAGACGAAACCCAACTACCAGCTGAAACTGATGAGTCAAGTGGAGCTTAATCATCAGAAGTGTCGCCGCTTCATTGCCATATCAGATCCTAGTAGTTGATCATTGCGGTTTAGCATCAGTTGAGTCCATTTTGTATCAGTTAGACCAGTTAGCCAGCACAGAGATCAAGTCCCAAGCAATTAGCTGTTCTTATGGCAAAAGAAGCTCAAAATCTATGCAGCATTCCAAGCATTCTAGGCGACCAATTTTTGGTACACTAAGTTCTATTTTATATAAATTGACTGATACTTGATGTTATTTGATATTTGCTAACTGTAGTAGCAATTCCCTTATATAAGATGGTGTGCTTTATATTAATACAAGGGACGGTAATGAATTAAATTAACAACATGTGTATCCAATTAGTTTGCATGTAACTGAACTGATTTTTCCGGTTTATATGTTGCCTTAACTGATTGAGTGTTTATTGCTTAAACTTCTTTTTAAAAATCGCGCAATGATTATATTTTTGAGAGGGAGTTTTTGACAATTCTTGAGGGGGAGCTATTCTTTAAAACTGAATTTAAATTTGCTATCCCTCGAACTGAAAAATTGTTTTATTCAGTTGTTGCAGGGGGAGCTTTTCTTTCTGCTATCCTCGAACTGAAAGTTCTTTTATTCGCTTTACTGTTTTTTAAACGTTTTTTATTGTCACAAAGGGGGAGAATTATTAACTGTTTAAATATATTTTAAATCTCTTTAACTGTTCAAGTTTTGTGATCATCAAAAAAGGAGATTTTTGGAACATTTCATGTTCGCAATCTTGATTTTGATGTTAACAAAACTTGTTTATTTATTTATAATTAGTTTACCTAAGTGCGCAGAAACTGAAAGTGATCAGGTTTTGAACTGATAAGTTAACAAGCTTAAACTGAAGCTATCAGAGACGCAAACTAAAAGTGTCAACTGATTGATCGAACTGAACCAGTACAACTGAAGTATCAAGAGCAGTTCAACTGATTGTCCAGTTGATATGTGGTTCAGCAGAAGACCTTCAGAAGCCCGGCCAGCTGATGAAGTGTTTAACTAATGAATAACTCAACTAACCAGTTCAACTAAATCAGTGAAATCAGTTCAGTTGACGAGTCAACTGATTTCACCTCACCAGTTCAAATCCAGTTCAACTGACCAGTTTAGAACATCACTTAGGAGCGAACCAGTTTGTAGATATGACAAGCTTAATCCAGCTGTGCACAAAGGTACAAAAGCTATTGTACGATCAAGGTACAATAAGAGACGTTGCAGTAGTGCTTAAAGCTAAATGTTCCAGATGTAGAGCCAAATTCAGTACACGTAAAATCTATGCATTTATTAATTGTTAAATTATTTAATAAAATTTAAAATGATTTTAGCGATGCATGATCCATGAATTTGCATTATTTTAAATTATTTATGTTTATATGATGCACGTTAAAAATATTTTCTTGAGTTTCATTTTTCAGACGATTATTCGATGCAGGATCGAGGAAAAGAGACCGACGACTAGTTTGACGATTTTAAAATGTGGTATTTTATTTTAAGTTAGAAATGAGGCATTTTAAATGATTTAATTAGTTTTTAGCATTTTAAAAGTCTAATTTAATTATTAGATGATTTTCAGATTTTTAAAACTTTTAAAGTTTATTAATGGTGTATTTTATTTTAATTATGGGATTTTGTGAAAGTTGGTGTGGATTAACTTTTAATTAATATTTTAATTATGAATTAAGCAATTTTCCTTCCCCCTATTTATTTGTGACACACGCACACACCCATACACACACACACACAATTTCATTTCAGTTTTGAGCGCAAAAAACTTATAGTTCTTAGTGTTATACCAGCCGCCCCTTCCTCTACATTTTTCCAGCAATCCATCGCCCATTTTTCTTCAAGAAAATCGTGCCACATTCGTCCTGGATGAATCCTCGCATCCTTCCCGCTTCGGTATCGTCATTTCAAGAATTTTGAAAGATCAAGGCATGTATATTCTATTGTTTATGCATCAATCTCGTCATATTATGTGTCGTGATGTTTATTATGCGTAAAAATCCATGTATTTTGTGAAAACGTTTGAGCAAAAACGTTTTAAATGATTTTTAGATCCAAATTTTTAGTTCTAAAAACGTGTATGCTGTAATTTTGATTACTATGAAAATTTGGTCGATTTTCTGGAAACGTTTTCAACATATAAAACGTAGTACTATTCGATATCTTCGATTTGACAGTAAATTCGTAATTTTTGGACAATAAACGAGTGAGTTATGATAAAGATAAAAAATTGTATATTAATTAAATGTTTTATAATATAAATATATAGTTTTTGTTTTATTAAATGTTTAAATATTATATGTTTTATAATAAATTGTATAAAATATAAGTTGTTGTGTAATTATAAGTTTTTACTATTTTTTACAGGTTCGATAAAACAAGAATAACATTGGCATTGCAAATGAGATTAAGATGATTCTTGGACCCATAGAAAATTGATGTTAATATCTACAATATTGGTGGCAAGCATGAGATAAAAATCTTCTCACAAGTGGGATCAAATTAAGCAACAAATAAAGTTACCAAAGAAGTGACAATTATACCATGCTCTAGCATTTTGACCATATCTCTCAAATTACTTGGTCAAATGGTTAAAAAAATAACACAATTCAAACAACTCAGATATCTACATGTTTTGTTTTATTTGGAGAAGAAAATTCGGATGAGAAGATTTTCAAAAGTGATGTGTATTAAAATATTAATTTCTTGGAACACCAATGAAGACTTATGTGTAAAAAATAATATTTTTTTGTGGTTGTCTCCCCAAATTTGGCTATAAATAGGGGTGCATTGTAATGTATTGAGATATCCCTCATTTTATGAACAAATCTTTAGCCAATTGGAACTCAATTTTAGCAGACTCAAATAGGGTTCCAGTGGACTTGAGTTGAATTTCACTGAAACCTTATCCAAGTCCACCAAAATTGAGCTCAATGCACTCGAGTTCATAATATTTCTCTCTTTGTTTTTCCTTTATTTCTTCATTTAAATATAATTAACATATTAAATTCATATTCAAAGTTTTACACTTTGAATAATGAGTAGCTAACTTCCCAAAGTTGAGATGAAAAGGTGAAACTCTTGGCATGATAATAAGGTTACTAAAAGGTAAGAATCTATGTTTTATATTATTTAATCATTATTTATTGTTTATATTATTTTTATTTCTTTAAGTATTATTATACCCTACTTATAAGTGAGAGTTTTGATTTATTATTGCTATATGTTATACTAAATTCTTGGAACCATTTAAATGTTAGTTTGGTATTACCAACCATTTAAAGTGGATGCCTTGATTTATTATATATGAATATATCATAATTTTAATTTCTTGGTACCATTTAAATGTTTGTTTGGTTTTATCAACCATTTAAAGTGGATGCCTTGATTTATTATATATTAATATCATAATATTAATTTCTTGGTACCATTTAAATGTTTGTTTGGTTTTACAAACCATTTAAAGTAGGAACCTTGATTTAGTGTTTACAAATATACATATAGCACAATAAATACTTGACAACATTTACAAGTTTTGGTATATATTATATACTTATAAGATAATAATATATAACATAATATAAATATGATTATTTAATATATACTGGAACCATTTTATTAAGTGGATTTCAATAATGTTCATTAATGATAACTTTATTAAAATACCAAGAGTGGATCCTTTAACCTCAACTATTTAAATTAAAATTTAAAAAATTAAAAATTACCAATTAAAGATTCAAACCATTAAAAGAAAAAAAACAAAAAGATATTGTAGTGAACTTGTAATTACCTTAGCTTCCTGTGGATACGATATTCGGACTCACCGAATTATACTACTTGTGGACAACCTGCTCTTGGGAGTGCAACAATCAAAGTCGCAACAAGTTTTTGGCGCCGTTGCCGGGGAAGTATAATTTAATTTCATGTCTATTTAATTTTGTTTATAGTTTATTTTTCCTAATTTGAATTTTTATTGCTTTTGTGTGTTTTTATTCTTTTGCATTTGCATTTGCATGAGCATTTGGTGACGTACACTTAGTGGTCGACTCATTCGAAATAACTCTTTATTTTTACAAAACATGGCGGAAGAACTCATCCAAGAAAATGAAGATGAAATTCAATCTCAACATGATCATGATAGACGAAGAACACTTAGAGATCACATGAATCCTACACGTACTAGTGCACCTTCATGTCTAGTTTTTCCCCCTGATGCATCTCATTTCAATTTTAAGCCTGGTATTATCCAACTTTTACCCAATTTTCATGGCTTAGATTCTGAAAATCCATACATGCATTTACGAGAGTTTGAAGAAGTGTGCAACACATATAATTATCTAAATTGTAGCATGAACAACATTCGACTTAAGCTTTTTTCTTTTTCTTTAAAAGATAAAGCTAAAACTTGGCTATACAATCTTAGATCGGGATCCATTCGAACTTGGGATGAATTGCAACAACAATTTTTGAAAAAGTTTTTTCCATTTCATAGAACAAATTCTTTCAAAAGGCGAATCATCACTTTCACTCAAAAACAAGGAGAAACTTTTTATCAGTGTTGGGATAGATACAAAGAATTGCTTAATCTTTGTCCACATCATGGTTTTGAAATTTGGAGAGTTGTTTCTCAATTTTATGAAGGCTTAACACCTAAAGATAGGCAAATGGTTGAATTTATGTGTAATGGAACATTTGAAGATAAAGATCCAAACGGGGCAATTGAGTATCTCGATTCATTAGCTGAAAATGCTCAAAATTGGGACACTATAGGTACAATCGAACCATCAAACAAGATTCAATCTCTCACATCTGGTGGAGGTATGTACACCCTCAAAGATGAACATGATCTCCAAGCTAGATTTACCTCTTTGGCAAGAAAAGTTGAGGCACTTGAATTGAAAAAGAATGGTCAATTAAAATCTGTTCAAGAAATTGCGTGTAACATCTGTGATACAAGTGATCATCTACAAAAGATTGTCCCACTTTGCTCTCTTTTAAATAATGTCTCCATGAACAAGCCAATGTTTTGAACAATTTCAAAAGGCCAAATTTTGAACCATTTTCTCAAAATTACAATCCAGGTTGACGAAATCATCCAAATTTTAGTTGGAGGAATGATAATGCTGCACAATTTTCACAACCACATTTCCTAAATAAACAAAAATTTCAAAATTATGCACCTTATATTCCTCCACCTAAAAGGAACTTGGAAGATATATTGAATTCTTTCATTGCAAAGCAAGAGTCTATCATACTCAAACTGCTCAAACCATGACAAATTTGAAAGATACTCTTGCTAAATTTGCATCTGCACTTAATGTTCATGAAAAAGGTAAATTTCCTTCACAACCATAGCCTAATCCCAAGGATCATCATTCACAAACTAGAACTTCTGGAACTCAATCGATGGATCAGGTAAAATCTGTTATTACCCTTCGAGGTGGTAAGGTTGTGGAAAAATCCATTCTTGAACCTTGTGAAGATGATGATAAATCAACTCTAAAGGGTAAGGAAGTGGAACCCATAACTTGCGAAGAGGAGGTTCAACAGACAGTGTCACCACCATTCCCTCATGCATTGAAAAATACAAAAAAATCAAATTTGAATTCTGATATATATGATATTTTTAAACAAGTAAAAGTTAATATTCGTTTATTAGATGCAATAAAACAGGTACCATCATATGCCAAATTTTTGAAAGACTTGTGCACTGTGAAAAGAAAATTGAATGTGAAAAAGAAAGCATTTTTAGCCGAACAAGTAAGTGCAATCATTCAAAATAATAATACTTTGAAATACAAAGACCCTGGTTGTCCTACTATTTCATGTACTATTGGAGAGCGAAAGATTAAGAAAGCCTTGCTTGATCTTGGAGCTATTGTGAATTTACTTCCATATTCAGTTTATCAAAAACTCAATCTAGGCGAGTTAAAATCTACTTCGGTAACACTTTTACTTGCCGATAGATCTGTTAAAGTGCCAAGAGGTATGGTAGAAGACGTGTTGGTCCAAGTTGATAACTTTGTATATCCTGTCGATTTCATAGTTTTAGATACACAACCTATCGAAGCTTGTAATGCAATTCCTATAATTATGGGTCGTCCATTTTTAACAACTTCTAATGCTCTTATAAATTGTAGGAATGGAATAATGAAGTTGTCATTTGGTAACATGACCTTGGAGCTTAATGTTTTTAATCTTTGTAAGCAACCACATGACAAAGGAGATGAAAGTGAAGATGAAAATCTTATTGAAACTCTTGTGGAAGAAAACATTCAAGAAGGGAGTACTCGTGATCAATTAGATATTTGTTCAATTGAAACTGTTAAAGAAAATATTGAAATTGATCTTGATGATTTTATCAGGTATCACTCGTTACCAGGATCAGAGAAAGAATTTGAGGCAAAATATGAGAACAAAGACGAACCACCCATATTGGAGTTAAAACCCTTGCCAGAAGAATTGAAGTATGCATTTCTTGGAGAAGATGAAACATATCTGGTGGTAATTTCTTCCAAACTAGCAAGTGATCAAGAAGGTAAATTAGTTGATATGCTTAAAAGACATAAAAATGCAATTGGTTGGACACTAAAATATCTCAAGGGAATTAATCCACCAATTTGCCCTCACAAAATTCACTTAGAAGAAAATTCAAAAACATCTCAACAACCACAAAGGAGATTAAATCCACACATGAAAGATGTTGTGAAAACTGAATTTCTCAAACTACTTGATGTTGGGATTATCTACCCTATTTCTGATAGTAAGTGGGTAAGCCCAACACAAGTAGTTCCAAAAAAATCTGGCATCACAGTGATAAAAAATGATAAAGGTGAATTGTTAACAAGTCGAGTCCCATCTAGTTGGCGGATGTGTATTGATTATATAAAATTAAATGACGCCACTAGAAAAGATCATTTTCCATTACCATTTTTGGACCAAATTTTAGAAAGAGTAGCAGGTCATCCATACTACTGTTTTCTTGATGGATATTTAGGTTATTATCAAATTCCCATTGCACTCGAAGATCAAGATAAAACTACATTCATATGTCCTTTTGGAACATTTGCATTTAGAAGGATGCCATTTGGATTATACAATGCCCCAACAACATTTCAAAGATGTATGCTAAGCATTTTTAGCGACATGGTTGAAAATTGTTTGGAGATTTTCATGGATGATTTAACTGTTTTTGGGAATACATTTGATAATTGTCTTGAAAATTTGGAAAAAGTTTTAAAAAGATGCGAGGAAAAATGTCTTATTTTAAATTGGGAAAAATGTCATTACATGATTACTTCTGGGATTGTTTTGGTACATGTCGTGTCATCTCATGGAATTGAAGTTGATAAAGCCAAGGTTGATGTCATTGCCAATTTACCCCCTCCAAAAACCATTAAAGAAATTCGCTCATTTTTGGGACATGCTGGATTTTATAGGAGGTTTATAAAGGATTTTAGTTCAATCTCTAAACCCATTTGTAACCTCTTAACAAAAGACACTGCATTTGAGTGGACTCAAGAATGTCAAAATGCTTTTGATAAAATCGTTCGACATTTAACATCATCTCCTATCATGCAACCTCCTGATTGGTCTTTACCATTTGAAATCATGTGCGATGCGAGTGGTTATGCAGTCGGTGTAGTACTGGGTCAAAGAAGAAACGGTAAGCCTTACGTGATATATTATGCAAGTAGAACTTTAAATAATGCTCAAATGAATTACTCCACAACTGAAAAAGGACTACTTGCTGTAATATTTGCATTAGATAAATTTCGTTCTTATTTGATTGGATCAACGACTATTGTGTTTACTGATCATTCTTCTATTAGATATTTGTTGACCAAACATGATGCAAAGCCACGACTGATACGATGGATTTTGTTGCTCTAAAAATTTGACATTATGATCAAAGATAAAAAAGGAACCGAGAATGTCGTAGCCGATCATTTATCGAGACTAGTAACAGGATCATCTTGTGTAATGATACCAATTAACGATAATTTTCCTGATGAACATCTATTTTAAGTTACTACTACACCTTGGTTTGCTAACATAGTAAATTTTCTTGTGACAGGAAAAATTCCACCGCAATGGAGTTCCCAAGATAAAAGAAAATTTTTGAATGAGATAAAAAACTTTTATTGGGATGATCCGTATCTGTTCAAGTATTGTCCAGATCAAATTTTTCGACGTTGTATACCCGACAATGAGGTAAGTAGTGTCATTAAATTTTGTCATTCAGAAGCATGCGGAGGACATTTTTCTTCAAAGAAAACGGCTGCAAAAATCTTGAAGTGTGGATTTTATTGGCCCACTTTGTTTAAAGACACCCACGAAATCTGCAAGATCTGTGAAAATTGTCAAAAATTGAGATTTCAAAAAGAAACATGATGCCTTTATCATCAAGGAATCGAGATTTTTGCCGGGCAGATAATGAAAAGCATTAACTCCCATCCAGCAAACAAATAAGTAATGCAGAATCAGAGGGGTGATGAGAAGATTGTTAATCCTAAAAAGAATATAAGTGGAGGCCATGATTCAAAAGAAATTAGGATGAAGTTAGTTCACGGGGACATTAAAAAATTTGGCTACTTCAATGTAGAATGAAGGAACTGGAAAACAAAGACCATTCCTAACCTGGTCCCTGAAGAAATTAGTGAAGCCAGGTGAAGGGTGATCGGCCCTATCAGAGGGGCTAGTAATCAGAATGGGGAAAAAAGGAGGGATAGAACCAAGAGCCCTAAGTTCCTCGTCCGCTCCCGAGCGCAAAGTGCTGCTCATTGAAGTAAACAAAGGAGCTTCTGGATTCTCAAGGGGAGAAGGGCTGGAAGCTTGAGCTTTGCCCTTACCCTTGCCCTTTTTCAGAGCTCGGGACGGGCCAACAAAGGAAGGCTTGGATTTCATGGTTTTAGTTTTTAGAGAAAGTGGGTGGAAAAATGTTTTGGGGGAGGAGAAGGAAGGGAATCGGAGTGCATCATGGTGGACTCGCAACTAGACGAGCCTCGCGCATTCGCTCTAGAGGTAGAAGAAGTTGAATTTGATATATTTAAGGAAAAATGGAATAAGGAACTTGCAAGATTAAGTGATTGAAGGATTTGTTGTTTGGAAAGCACAGGAACGGAGGAGCGCAATGCGCCGGAGATGTTAATGAACTTTTATAGAGAACGAAGAATTGTAAAAGTTACAAAGGAAGAGGGTTCATCGTTTTATATAACCGAAGGAGAATAATCTCAATCGTCAATCTAAAGATAAATAAGATGACCAGGAGGTGTCTCGTAAATTGTGCTGGTAGACGAAAGGACAGGCACGAAGATCGAGGTGTCTCAGACTGATAGCTTTCTCGGAATTTGAAGCATTTTGGGCCATTAAAATTTTAGGGCACGCATCATCATGACATCGCCCCTACCACCCTAGACTGTGAAACGACAAAAATATTCTAAGTCCGGGAGACATGAGGACCCAGCTGAAAGGGGATCGATTAGGGTGCTTGCTTGCGCAACGGAAGTTTCAAAAATATTTTTCAAGCAAGAAAATGAAGCACCCTAAACTATAGTATGTAGCAAATACAATAAAACACAAAATGTCATACATAGGGTGTTTTAGAAAAATTACCTATCAATCTTAAAAGATTGATTATGGCTCCAACTTAGTTGTCAAACAACAAAGCTCTTCAATGCAAGATTGATCTACAAGCCTCTCTTGAGCATTCCTTGCTCAAAATCAAGCACACCACCAACAAAAAAGATCCCCTCTAATTTTGCACTAGAAAAATTAGAGGATTTTTATTTGAGAAGTGTATATTTTCTTCAACAATTGAAGAACAAAAATTGGCGAGAAAAGAACTTAAAATTTCGGCCAACTCTTGTTTAGGAGAGAAAGGGAGATATTTTTATTGGTTGTGTAAAAAGTTAAAGTGTGTCCCAAAGGCATGCATGTCTTTTGACTCAAAAAGTTGTCTGTAGAGGCCCGTATTTCGTATTTGAAAATTTGCGGAATTATAAATTTTTTTTTCTTCAAATAAATAACATGTAACATTCATGAAATAATTTGATAAAATAGGTTTAACTTAAAAGTAACAGCGGAAGTAAATATTGTGTTCAAAACAATCACTTAAAAATCATTCAACATATTAAAACTGAGTTTGAATATAAAATACTGCATAAACTTGAACATGAGGTCCTCGGGTTCTTACTACTGCCGATCCAAGCTAGCTCACTGATCCACGCCCTCAGTCTCAACCTCATCAATACCTACAATAATCAAGTCTAGTAAGTCTAAAGACTCAGCATGCATATATCGCGAATAACAAGTAAATATATCATAAAATTTCGTGTAACGTAAAAATATTGTATTGTAAAATGTAAGGTAAAAAGATCATGTCATGAGTAATTATAAATACGTGCATATCTGAAAATCATACGTAAAAGCTTTGCTCGATAGAGCTCTGTCGTAACATATCATATCGTAATTTTTCTGTAGAGATAATGTTTCTACGCAAGTGGCCCATAACATGCACGTCTGATCAGACTAAACCACAGTATACTGGACAGTAGAGATCATCACAGCCCTCGGACTGGATATCCGTACCCATACATAATCGTAAACTAGTCGTAAGTCACCGGGTGAAGCAATCCCATAAACGTAACGTGGCCACAAAACATATCGCATATATCTCAAAAATAAACATTTTATATTTTATGCACATAATAAATTATAACCATGTTTTTACCGAATGAGTTGGATCATTCCCAGGCTCGATGCGACCTAATTCTAACATGAGAAACATGCAAATAATCTTGACTTGACAAAGACTTCATAGCCGAACCAAAAACGAGACAACTACGCCCAACATACTTAGTATTCAACCATGGCTTCATACCAACCTGATCCAGCATTGAACCGACGTTTAGCCATGATTAAAATACACCTAATATACTGGAAAATATATCCCTAGGGCTGTAATACACGAAAAATGTGAATGGAGGCCAAAATCGTAAAATGCTCTTACGAGAGTATCTTTGGCACATTGTACCGTAAATTCTCGTACGACCTCTAAACTTAACCAAATCACAAACGGCCAAAAACTTGACCTTCCTAACTCATTTAGATAGTGTGCAGTCCAAGGCCATAGGCTTAAAGACAACCAAGAACTTGAACGTGACCTCTCAACCGAAGACAAAGTTGCTGTCATAACATAGTGGCAGCAGCTGCGCTTCCTTGCGTGGTTTGTGAAACCAATGGTCATTGGGGCTTGAACCACCGACCAAAGTATTTTACCAATATCCTAAGGTTTAGCTTGAACCATGGCTAAGGGCACTTGGCGAACCACAACTCAAGCAAACACCTAGGACAACTTGAAACTCAAACCGAGGGCACCAAAAAAGATTCTGTACTATGCGATGGTGTGGATCACTTGCTGTCTTGTGTCGTTCCAGTGGCCATATGATCAACCATGGCTCAATCTAGACATTATGAGGTATGGTATGAACCATGGCTAAGGGCTACAAGCCAACCAAGATCAACCCAAACCTCAAGAAGCCAAAGCTTCACTCACACAAAAAAAATCAGAAACTGAAACCGAAGGGGCACTTGTGTTGTTTGTTTAAAATTTCGATGGGACCATGAACCAAGCCTTGAAAGGCCATCTTAGTCACATCCTAGACATGCTAATGAAGGATTCTAACCATGGCTACAGTCCCTAGGACAGCCATGGCTCGAACACACACCTTAGACAACCCAAGCAAAAAATCGAGCATCAACTTGCAACTATGGGAAAGTTGCTGTCAAGTCTTGATTCCTGAGTGCATGGCCTTGAACCAATGGACCAACATGACTCCAACACACCCTAGTACATTACTAGATGCAGCCTTGAGCGCCTGGAATCGAGCCAACTTCGTGAAACCACAAAAACAATCAAACCCGTGAAGCACAAGGAAGAGCCGAGAAAAATCTGTGCAAGTTTTCGAAAAATATGTGCTGTCAAATTCGATGGTTTCGTGCTTCATGAACATAATATGGTTTAAAAATGTATATATGACTTGATTGAAGAGAAAAAAACGGTATCTACATGCCTGAAATTCGTTTAAGAAGAGAACAAACACTACGACAAACACGGCGCGGCGGAGACGGAGTTTTCTTCTCTTTTCTCTCTTGTTCTCTTGTTGATGGTTCACGTTTTTTCTGCTGATTCCTACTGATATTTTCGAAGATATGAGTGGGGAGAATGCTAAGGTAATGAAGGGGATGGTTCCCAATTAAATGGGGAGTTTGAATGGCAATCCAATCTTTCTATACTTGTTGCTTAGGAGATATGGAATGATATGATAAATTGTTTGATTGAGGGAATGAGATGGCCGAGATTCTTCATCAAAAACAAGGCAATAATATTGCTTAAATCATTAATTATTGGTGATTAAAAATGAAGGAATTATCATATCAAGAAAGGATAAGGAAAAGAATCAAAATGGAGAGTTGCCAAGCATGTAAAGATTTGATTGAAAGGGGCCGAAAATTGCTATTAAAAATGGAGGTAAGATATTTTTTGGTTCATGAATTTTAACTCTTTAAAGTTTTAAACACTTATTATGCAATTTAGTGAATTAATAAATTAAGTTATGATAGTAATTTTCTTGCATGCATCGCTAAGTGTTAAAATAAATTACTAACATATTAAGTTACAATTTCTTAAATAAAATAGGCTTAGATTAATTTATCTCAATTGGTTACACATTTTAATTTAGGCTTTCAATTAATTATTGGACATGAAATAACTTATTTACTAACTTAACTTCAATTAATTAAATAAATCTTTAAACATTATTTTACATTAAAATAAATTATTCCTTGGCTTAAATTAAATTTATGGATATTTTCTTATTATTAAATTTCATCAATACTCCAAATCCAATCCAGCCTCGCGTATTTAACCGAAAAGGTAAAACTAAACTTCTGTGATTTAAAATAAATGATCATGAATTAACAAATTTTAAAACGAACTAAACACTCATGCATGTATGAAAATCCTTTTAATTTAAATAATATTAATTATGCATGGCTTCTACGTAGTCTGATTTTTCGGGTTCAACAACTCTCCCCCCTTAAAAGAAATTTCGTCCTCGAAATTACAACTTACCGAATAACTCGGGATACCGACTCCTCATTTCTGGCTCAGATTCCCACGTAGTCTCCTCCTCCGAATGGTTAAGCCATTTGACTTTCACTAGCTTCACTAGTTTGTTCCGAAGCTTCTTCTCCTGTCTGTCTAAGATTTGCACTGGTCTCTCTTCATAAGACAAGTTCAGAGTGAGCTGCAACGGTTCGAAGTTCAAGACATGCGAAAGATTCGCCATATACTTCCTCAGCATAGAGACGTGGAACACATTGTGTACTCCGGCCTGATTCGGCGGAAGAGCAACACGATAAGCTAACGTCCCAACCCTGTCGAGGATCTCAAATGGTCCGATGAATCTCGGACTAAGCTTTCCTTTCTTCCCGAACCGCATGACACCTTTCATAGGTGCTATCTTAACGAAAACATGGTCGCCAATGGCAAACTCTAGATCTCTCCTCCTCTGATCCGCATAACTCTTCTGTCGACTCTGAGCAGTCCTCAACCTATCACGGATCTTGACTACGACATCGGTGGTTTGCTGAATAATCTCCGGGCCCCATTCTGATCTTTCCCCTACTTCATCCCAATGAATAGGCGATCTGCACATACAACCGTACAGTGCTTCATACAGGGCCATACCTATAGACGACTGAAAACTGTTGTTATAGGTGAACTCTACCAATGGAAAATTCGAATCCCAACTCTCTGAGAAGTCGATGACACATGCACGGAGAAGATCATCCAAAATCTGGATAACTCTCTCTGACTGACCATCTGTCTGTGGGTGGAAAGCTGTGCTAAACAACAACTTCGTACCCATAGCCGAATGCAAACTCTTCCAAAATGTGGAAGTGAATCTAGGATCTCGGTCAGACACTATAGAAACGGGAATACCATGAAGTCGGACTATCTCTCGGATATACAACTCTGCATACTGAATCATGGTGAAAGTCGTCTTAATGGGCAAGAAGTGCGCTGATTTGGTAAGACGATCAACAATCACCCAGATTGTAACGTACCGTACTTTTACTACTTCAAAATTTGCGGAAAAATTAAAAATTTTCTTAAACATAAAATTTCATACGGTCGTCACTTGTCATTTAACTTAATAATATTAAAATCAACATTCCCAACTAATATTTTCCAACAAAGTACTTATTTCAAATCATCTCACATCCAACATAAAAACATAATATTTTAAAGTTTTCATAAAACATAAACATAGTGGTCCTCGGGTTTAGCCTTCCACTCAGTCCAAGCCTGCCCCTTGGTCGCCACCTCCTGTCTCCTCCTCAACGTACTCACCTGCATCGTTCAAGTCTAGTGAGTCTAAAGACTCAACACGTATAAACTGGGAATAACGAGTATTACATAATAAAACCACATACAACTTCAAAATATAACATATATACTTGAAACTTAAACTTTCATAATAACTTTGAACTCTCATAAACTTCTTTGAACTTAAACATACATACTTTGAAACTTGAATTTGCATAATAACTTGAACTTTCATAAACTTGAGCTTTGCATAAATTTTGAACATACATGCATACATAATATGACGTGCCATCACATAAACTTTTCTTTAAATATGCTTTCATACTTCAACATACTTAACTTCATCATTTTGCGTAGAGGATGTTTCAAAGCAAGTGACCCATAACATAATAAATATCTGATCAGACAAACCACAGTACTGGGCTGACAGGGACGTATCCACTGCCACGTACATGAGATCCCTGTTCATAATTTAACAGGCCAGTTGATCCACGTTCATAATTTAACGCTTCACAACCACGATCTAACCCGTTCATAATTTAACGGGCGGATTGGTCCCCGTTCATAATTTAACGCTTTCCAATCCTAACTTCAAACCCGTTCATAATTTAACGGGGTGGAGAGGTCCTCGGCCACGTTCACCGACTTCCAAACCCATTTACTTTTGGTCACAAGACATTTAGCATACCTCAAAAACTTCAAATATTTTCTTTGCACGTCATACATACTTACTTAGCGCTGAGGGATTCGTTGGATGTCAATCGTGTCGTTGCTGCAACATACTAACATGAATTTATAAGCTTAACGTGTACAACTTAAACGTAAAAGTCATGCTTAATCTCAAGCTAAATAATTTCTTAGAACATTCTATAATTTCTCACCACTTGACCTTGTAAAACATTAATGTTAAATCATACCATAACACCTCAAACCAAACCTTAAGTGATAAAATATTTATCCCAAAAACTGAAGCTACACGGACCCCGTACCCAGGTCAGGCCCCGGGTCTGTGTAGGTACTGCCTCATATGTGTCATGTAAAAGAAGGAGCACGGACCCCGTCCCTAGGTCCGTGTACGGGTCCGTGTCTGTGCGTTTAAATATGTGTCGAAGAAATGAGAAGGCACGAACCCCGTGCTAACCTCCGTCGTCCGTGTCCGTCTGCCCAACGAATTATTTGATGAAAATTTTATGACATGTCTATTCTCCCAATTAACACATAATGCATCAAGATTCCACACTATGAGACCATTCTAGGACACCATAACAATGAACTAAACTTTTATAATCACCCTACAATTTATACGACCCAAAAATACTGTCATTTATATTAAAGTTTATTTCTTACGACTTCTTAATAATTCAAGCTTTTAACGACATGAATCGAAACCTCAAAAATACTCTAAACATCATTACTAAATTTCTTATATGCAGCAACGATCACCCATCGATCCCCAACAAAGCCTGCAACATAAAAACTTCAAGAACACATTAAAATTCATAACTTTCTTGAAACACGATTTGAGCAGTCATACGAAAAACATCATAACTCACTCGTTTTTAATCCAAATAACTCGAAATTTATATCAAATCGAACGTATCGAAAAGATCTATGTTTTTGTAGTTGAAAGTTTTCTCAAAATATGTACCGAAAAATTGCAGTTTTCGAAAGAACATCAAAACAGGAATTTTCGGATCTAATTTGAGCAGTCATACTAAAAACACAATAACTCACTCGTTTTTAATCCAAATAACTCGAATTTTATAACAAATCGAACGTATCAAAATGATCTACGTTTTTGTAGTTGAAAGTTTTCTCAAAATATGTACCGAAAAATTGCAGTTTTTGAAAGAACATTAAAACAGGAATTTTCGGATCTAATTTGAGCAGTCATACTAAAAACACAATAACTCACTCGTTTTTAATCCAAATAACTCGAATTTTATATCAAATCGAACGTATCAAAAAGATCTACGTTTTTGTGGTTGAAAGTTTTCGCAAAATATGTACAAAAAAATCTCAGTTTTCGAAAGACCATCATAACACGAAATTTCAACTCCAAAAATACTTCCAAATACATTCGGTAGATTTTTCTGCTCAAACTTCTACATCATACATACATTTTTATGCTTAAAAACAACTTAATACATAATATGACATGATCGATGCAGTAAGAACAGATTATACGTGCCTTTTGATATTTAAAAATACCGAAACGACGATACCGAAGCGGAGATGATACGGGAGACGATCCGGGACGAACTTAGCTCAATTTCTTCAAAGAAAACTTACTAAATATATGCTGGAAATTTTTAGAGGAGATGTGCTCGTTGAATGAAAAAAAAAGAAGGAAGAAAATGAAATAAATAAATTGAGATAGGAGTGTTTTAAAAACACAACCTTCTCTTTAGTCAAAAAGTTTAATAACATGTTTTGTTTTGTGTTTTGTGTTGTGTGTGTGTACGTGTATATGTGTGTGTAAATGTGTGAGTGTGTGTGTGAGTCAAAGTGTGTGTGCTTGTGTGTTGATATATATATGTGTATATATATATATACCTACATATATATAAACAATTGTAACATATGTATTTAATATACTAAAAAATCTATTTAAAAACATTTAACATACTAATTTAAAATAAATCTCATATTAACCCCATTATAAATTTTAAATTTAAATAAGATGCACAAATACTACAACTTTAAAATTTTAAAATCAATTAATCATTTAAATAATTAAGCTCTTAAATTACTAAAATTAATTAAATTATTTAAAATACTCCATCCTTATCTTAAATAAAATACTGCATTAAAATTTACTAAAAAAAATCGTCCCTATCTCCTTTCCTCGATCTCGCCTCGAATAATCGTCTGAAACATAAAACTCTAGAAAACATTTTAACATACATTAAATAAACATAAATAATTAAAATAATAAATTTCATAAATTAAATATATGCATGGATTTTACGTATACTATTTTGGGCTTTACAATATCTCCCCCCCTTATAAAAATTTCGTCCTCGAAATTAAGTCTTACCGAACAACTTTGGGTAGCGGATTCTCATATCTGCTTCAGCTTCCCAAGTGGCCTCCTCCACTGATTGATTCAGCCACTGGACTTTGACTAACTTAGTCGTCTTATTTCGAAGTCTACGCTCTTGTCTGTCTAAAATTTTAATCGGTCTTTCCTCATAAGACAAGTCTGGAGTCAACTGCAATGGCTCATGGCTCAGAACATGCGAAGGATTTGCTAGATACTTCCTCAACATCGAAACGTGAAATACATTGTGCACTCCGGCCAAATTCGGCGGTAGGGCTACACGATAAGCTAGTGTTCCAACTCTGTCAAGAATCTCGAACGGTCCAATAAATCTCGGACTCAGCTTACCTCTCTTCCCAAATCTCATAACACCCTTCATAGGTGTTATCTTAACAAATACATGATCACCTACAGCAAATTCAAGATCTCTCCTTCTCTTATCAGCATAACTCTTCTGACGACCCTGGGCGGTCTTCATTCTGTCACGAATCTTAACCACCACATCTGCAGTCTGCTGAACTATTTCTGGACCAAGTTCTGCTCTCTCACCAACTTCATCCCAATGAACTGGCGATCTGCACTTTCGTCCATACAAAGCTTCATAAGGAGCCATACCTATTGATGATTGAAAACTGTTATTGTAGGTAAACTCCACAAGTGGTAGTTTAGACTCCCAAGTCCAATGAAAATCAATCATACAAGCTCTCAACAAATCCTCTAATATCTGAATCACTCGCTCAGACTGGCCATCTGTCTGAGGGTGAAATGCAGTACTGAATAACAATTTCGTCCCCATGGCTGCATGTAAACTTTTCCAGAAGGACGATGTAAACCTCGGATCCCTGTCTGACACAATAGAAACTGGAATCCCATGCAAACGAATTATCTCCCTTATATAAAGCTCCGCATACTGCGTCATGGAGAAAGTCGTCTTCACTGGTAAGAAATGTGCTGACTTAGTTAGTCGATCCACTATAACCCAAATGGCATTGGATCCTCTGACTGACCTCGGCAAACCAACAACAAAATCCATGGTGATATTCTCCCATTTCCACTCTGGAATGGGAAGTGACTTAAGCATCCCTGCTGGTCTCTGATGCTCTGCTTTCACCTGCTGACAAGTGAGACATTCTGATACATATCTGCGGATATCTTGTTTCATCCCTGGCCACCAATACAAAATTTGCAAGTCTTTGTACATCTTGGTACCTCCTGGGTGAATAGAATACGGAGATGCATGTGCCTCTGACAAAATATCCCGTCTGATTGAATCACCACTAGGCACCCACATTCTATCTTTGTATCTCACAATACCATCTGACACTGTGTAGAGAACACTGCCCTTCGCTTCATCTTTTAGTCTCCATTTCTGTAGTTGCTCATCTGAAGACTGTCCTGCTCGAATACGATCTAGCAAGGAAGATTTGACTGTCAGATTAGACAGCTTAGGAGCTTTGCCCTTACGATAAACTTCCAAGTCAAACCTTTGAATCTCATACTGAAGAGATCTCTGAGCTGATAAATGAGCTATGACTGCAACTTTTCTGCTCAATGCGTCTGCGACAACATTAGCTTTTCCCGGATGATAGCTAATTTCACAGTCGTAATCCTTAACCAGTTCTAACCAACATCTCTGTCTCATATTTAATTCTTTCTGTGTGAAGAAATATTTGAGACTCTTGTGATCAGTGAAAATCTGACATTTCTCACCGTATAGATAGTGTCTCCAAATTTTCAATGCAAAAACAACGGCTGCTAACTCAAGATCATGTTTCGGGTAGTTTTTCTCATGTACCTTCAACTGTCTGGAAGCATAAGCTATGACCCGACCTTGTTGCATCATTACTGCTCCTAAACCGATCTTAGATGCATCAGTGTATAACACAAAATCTCCTTGCCCTGATGGCATGGCTAACACTGGTGCTGAAATAAGAGCTTGCTTCAAAGTATCGAAGCTCTTCTGACATTCATCGCTCCACACAAACTTAGCATTCTTCTTAGTCAGTGAAGTGAGTGGCACTGCTATCGACGAGAATCCTTGAATGAACTTACGGTAGTAACCAGCTAAACCCAGAAAACTTCGGATCTCAGATGCATTCTTTGGTTCAACCCATTCCTTGACAGTTGCTACTTTCGCTGGATCCACCTCGATACCACTACTAGATACTATATGACCCAAAAACGCTACCTTTTCCAACCAAAATTCGCACTTACTGAATTTCGCAAATAACTTGCGACTCTGAAGAATCTGTAAGACTATCCTCAAATGCTGGTTATGTTCTTCATGGCTCTTCGAGTATATGAGGATGTCGTCAATAAATACTATGACGAACTGATCAAGATACTGATGGAATACTCGGTTCATTAGATCCATGAAAATAGCTGGAGCATTCGTTACTCCAAACGGCATCACTAAGAACTCGTAATGCCCATACCGGGTCCTGAAAGCTGTCTTGTGGACATCTGCATCCTTCACTTTCAATTGATGATATCCTGATCGAAGATCTATCTTAGAAAATACAGTAGCTCCTTGCAATTGATCAAACAAATCTTCTATTCTAGGCAATGGATACTTATTCTTGATCGTCACCTTATTTAACTCACGGTAATCGATGCAAAGCCTCATGCTCCCATCTTTCTCTTTCACAAATAGTACAGGTGCTCCCCAAGGTGAGAAACTTGGGCGAATAAATTCCTTGTCCAGAAGCTCCTGTATCTGTTGCTTGAGTTCTAACATCTCAGCTGGAGCTAATCTGTATGATGCCTTAGAGATTGGCACGGTACCTGGCATGAGATCGATGGCAAACTCCACTTCTCTATCCGGTGGAAGTCCTGCAACATCATCTGGAAAGACGTCTGGAAAATCTCTGACTACTGGAACATCTGATATAGATGGAGTGGTTACATCAGGTGCTGACACAATACTGGCCAAGAAAGCCTGACACCCTTTGGAAATCAATCTCCTCGCCTGTATACAGGAGATCATGCGAGGAAAATTCCTCCATCTAGCTGGCTCGAATAGAAACTGCTCCATGCCTAATGGTCTGACCAACACTGATCTCTTCTGAAAATCAATAAGAACTCGATTCTTTGTCAACCAATCCATTCCCAAAATGATATCAAACTCTGGCATTGGCAATATAATCAAATCTGCATACACCAAGTGACCCTGCAGTTCTAGATCAATATCTCTGACCACACTGGTGGCTAACAACTCTTCCCCTGATGGAAGTGTCACTGAAAAGTTCACGTCTAGGCCAATGGACTTGATGTCCAAATGATTAGCAAAGGTCTCCGATATAAAGGAGTGAGTGGCTCCTGAATCTATCAGTGCAGTTGTGGCTAATCTCTTTATGAAAATATTTCCTGAGAGATGTTAGCACAACACCAAACTTATATCCCAAAATACTAGCAATTAACTTTAAGCATAGTTGAAATCAATATATTCCAAGTCAATCTAAAATCTTACTAGTACACTAATAATCTCAAATAAAATTTCCACATGCAAGGCAAATAATACCGAGCTTAAATAGAAATGATTACCGGTCATTAGTGTAGTGTCTGGGTTCGCCTCCTGTGCGTGCATGGCGAATACCCTCCCTTGGGTTGGCTGCTTCCACTGAGGACACTGCTTCAGCATGTGATCCGTAGATCCACATTTAAAACACTTGCCTGATCCATACAAGCATGGTCCTGGATGCTGGCGGTTACACTTCGGGCACATTGGGAAAACAACGGGCCTCTGAGGCGCCCCCTGCTGCTGGATAGGACCCTTGCCCCTAGGTGGTCCTTGGTAAGGCTTCTTCCCAGGCTGCCCCTGAAAAGGTTTCTTGTACTGGGGTCGCTGATGCTGATGCTGTGGCTGCGGTGGTGCCTGGTAGGGCCTCTTGCCCAACATATCAGTCTCAATGTCTCTCTGGTCTTGCTCCGCCGCCAGAGCTCCAGAAACGGCAGCTGCATATGTAGTAAGGCCAGTTACTCTCACATCACGGCGCAAGACTGGCCGCAAACCACCCATGAAATGCCTCAGTTTTGCTCGAGCATCATTAGCTATGAGTGGCACAAAGTAGCAACCCTGTTCAAACTTTCTCACAAACTCAGCCACACTACTATCTCCCTATCGTAGTGTCATAAATTCCGTAGTCAAACGGGCTTGTACCTCCTCAGTGAAGTACTTAGCGAAGAACATCTCTTTGAATCCTTCCCAAGACAACATCGGCAAATTAACTGCCACCGATGCACTGTCCCACCATCGTCTTGCATCCCCTGCTAGGAGAAAAATGGCACATCGGACTCGATCCACATCCTGCAATTCCATATACTCAAAGATCACCTCTATAGACTTAACCCACTCTTCCGCCACCATAGGATTCGTAGTCCCTGAGAACTTCTGAGGATTCATCTTCTGAAATCTCTCGTACACTGCCTCCGGTTGAGTCCTCGGTCCTGCACCTCCTGCTGCTGGAGCTGGATTCCCCGCAACCTGTGCGAAGAACTGCGCCATAGCTGCAAGCATCTGCGCCTGCATATCTGGAGGTGGAGGAGGAGGAGTGGCTCTTTCCCTATCACGAGACTCTCGGTCCTCATCCCTAGCTCCACGGGCAATCAAACGTCTAGGAGCCACACTGTTCTAAAATTACCCAATACGTAAACCCAACATGCATATGAACATGATATAAATAACATAGGATTCACGTAACTGAACTTAAAAGTATGGACATGCTGAAAATAATAACTTAATGCATACTACACTAACATAAATCTTTGAAAACTTAAAACTTACAGACTTGAGGTGTGACCTTATGAGCTTCTTGCGACTGGAAGTAGGCATAACCCTTTACAAGAACACCGCTCTGATACCAACTGTAACGTACCGTACTTTTACTACTTCAAAATTTGCGGAAAAATTAAAAATTTTCTTAAACATAAAATTTCATACGGTCGTCACTTGTCATTTAACTTAATAATATTAAAATCAACATTCCCAACTAATATTTTCCAACAAAGTACTTATTTCAAATCATCTCACATCCAACATAAAAACATAATATTTTAAAGTTTTCATAAAACATAAACATAGTGGTCCTCGGGTTTAGCCTTCCGCTCAGTCCAAGCCTGCCCCTTGGTCGCCACCTCCTGTCTCCTCCTCAACGTACTCACCTGCATCGTTCAAGTCTAGTGAGTCTAAAGACTCAACACGTATAAACTGGGAATAACGAGTATTACATAATAAAACCACATACAACTTCAAAATATAACATATATACTTGAAACTTAAACTTTCATAATAACTTTGAACTCTCATAAACTTCTTTGAACTTAAACATACATACTTTGAAACTTGAATTTGCATAATAACTTGAACTTTCATAAACTTGAGCTTTGCATAAACTTTGAACATACATGCATACATAATATGACGTGCCATCACATAAACTTTTCTTTAAATATGCTTTCATACTTCAACATACTTAACTTCATCATTTTGCGTAGAGGATGTTTCAAAGCAAGTGACCCATAACATAATAAATATCTGATCAGACAAACCACAGTACTGGGCTGACAGGGACGTATCCACTGCCACGTACATGAGATCCCTGTTCATAATTTAACAGGCCAGTTGATCCACGTTCATAATTTAACGCTTCACAACCACGATCTAACCCGTTCATAATTTAACGGGCGGATTGGTCCCCGTTCATAATTTAACGCTTTCCAATCCTAACTTCAAACCCGTTCATAATTTAACGGGGTGGAGAGGTCCTCGGCCACGTTCACCGACTTCCAAACCCATTTACTTTTGGTCACAAGACATTTAGCATACCTCAAAAACTTCAAATATTTTCTTTGCACGTCATACATACTTACTTAGCGCTGAGGGATTCGTTGGATGTCAATCGTGTCGTTGCTGCAACATACTAACATGAATTCATAAGCTTAACGTGTACAACTTAAACGTAAAAGTCATGCTTAATCTCAAGCTAAATAATTTCTTAGAACATTCTATAATTTCTCACCACTTGACCTTGTAAAACATTAATGTTAAATCATACCATAACACCTCAAACCAAACCTTAAGTGATAAAATATTTATCCCAAAAACTGAAGCTACACGGACCCCGTACCCAGGTCAGGCCCCGGGTCTGTGTAGGTACTGCCTCATATGTGTCATGTAAAAGAAGGAGCACGGACCCCGTCCCTAGGTCCGTGTACGGGTCCGTGTCTGTGCGTTTAAATATGTGTCGAAGAAATGAGAAGGCACGAACCCCGTGCTAACCTCCGTCGTCCGTGTCCGTCTGCCCAACGAATTATTTGATGAAAATTTTATGACATGTCTATTCTCCCAATTAACACATAATGCATCAAGATTCCACACTATGAGACCATTCTAGGACACCATAACAATGAACTAAACTTTTATAATCACCCTACAATTTATACGACCCAAAAATACTGTCATTTATATTAAAGTTTATTTCTTACGACTTCTTAATAATTCAAGCTTTTAACGACATGAATCGAAACCTCAAAAATACTCTAAACATCATTACTAACTTTCTTATATGCAGCAACGATCACCCATCGATCCCCAACAAAGCCTGCAACATAAAAACTTCAAGAACACATTAAAATTCATAACTTTCTTGAAACACGATTTGAGCAGTCATACGAAAAACATCATAACTCACTCGTTTTTAATCCAAATAACTCGAAATTTATATCAAATCGAACGTATCGAAAAGATCTATGTTTTTGTAGTTGAAAGTTTTCTCAAAATATGTACCGAAAAATTGCAGTTTTTGAAAGAACATCAAAACAGGAATTTTCGGATCTAATTTGAGCAGTCATACTAAAAACACAATAACTCACTCGTTTTTAATCCAAATAACTCGAATTTTATATCAAATCGAACGTATCAAAAAGATCTACGTTTTTGTAGTTGAAAGTTTTCGCAAAATATGTACAGAAAAATCTCAGTTTTCGAAAGACCATCATAACACGAAATTTCAACTCCAAAAATACTTCCAAATACATTCGGTAGATTTTTCTGCTCAAACTTCTACATCATACATACATTTTTATGCTTAAAAACAACTTAATACATAATATGACATGATCGATGCAGCAAGAATAGATTATACGTGCCTTTTGATATTTAAAAATACCGAAACGACGATACCGAAGCGGAGATGATACGGGATACGATCCGGGACGAACTTAGCTCAATTTCTTCAAAGAAAACTTACTAAATATATGCTGGAAATTTTTAGAGGAGATGTGCTCGTTGAATGAAAAAAAAAGAAGGAAGAAAATGAAATAAATAAATTGAGATAGGAGTGTTTTAAAAACACAACCTTCTCTTTAGTCAAAAAGTTTAATAACATGTTTTGTTTTGTGTTTTGTGTTGTGTGTGTGTACGTGTATATGTGTGTGTAAATGTGTGAGTGTGTGTGTGAGTCAAAGTGTGTGTGCTTGTGTGTTGATATATATATGTGTATATATATATATACCTACATATATATAAACAATTGTAACATATGTATTTAATATACTAAAAAATCTATTTAAAAACATTTAACATACTGATTTAAAATAAATCTCATATTAACCCCATTATAAATTTTAAATTTAAATAAGATGCACAAATACTACAACTTTAAAATTTTAAAATCAATTAATCATTTAAATAATTAAGCTCTTAAATTACTAAAATTAATTAAATTATTTAAAATACTCCATCCTTATCTTAAATAAAATACTGCATTAAAATTTACTAAAAAAAATCGTCCCTATCTCCTTTCCTCGATCTCGCCTCGAATAATCGCCTGAAACATAAAACTCTAGAAAACATTTTAACATACATTAAATAAACATAAATAATTAAAATAATAAATTTCATAAATTAAATATATGCATGGATTTTACGTATACTATTTTGGGCTTTACACAGATAGCATTTGATCCTCAGACTGACTTCGGCAAACCGACAACGAAGTCCATGGTAACATTCTCCCACTTCCACTCGGGAATAGGAAGAGGCTTGAGCGTACCTGCTGGTCTATGATGTTCCGCTTTCACTAGATGGCACGTCAGACACTCGGATACATAACGTCTGATATCCATCTTCGTTCCGGGCCACCAATACAACAACTGCAGATCTTTGTACATCTTCGTATTCCCAGGATGAATAGAGTACGGCAACATGTGGGCCTCGGATAAAATATCTGCTCGAATAGAATCACTGCTAGGAACCCACATTCTGTCTCGATATCTCACAATGCCGTCGCTAACTGTATACAAGATACTGCCCTTGGCCTCATCCCTCTGCTTCCACCTTGCCAATTGCTCATCTGCTGACTGCCCACTGCGAATACGGTCTAGAAGAGAAGACTGAATCGTCAAAGTAGATAGACGCGGAACTCTACCTCGAGGATATGTCTCTAGATCAAACCTCTGCATCTCAAACTGAACGGGTCTTGGAATCGTCATATGAGCCATCACTGCGACTTTCCTGCTCAGTGCATCCGCAACTACATTAGCTTTGCCCGGGTGGTAGTTAATGTCAGAGTCATAGTCCTTCACTAGCTCCAACCAACGCCTCTGACGCATATTCAGCTCTTTCTGCGTAATAAATACTTGAGGCTCTTTTGGTCGGTAAAGATCTGGCTCTTCTCCCCGTACAAATAATGCCTCCAAATCTTCAAGGCAAAAACTACGGCTGCCAACTCTAGATCTTGGGTAGGGTAATTCTTCTCATGGATTTTCAACTGACGATAAGCATATGCTATCACCTTCCCATGCTGCATCAACACTGCGCCTAAACCGAGTTTCGAAGCATCGGTATACAAAAGAAAGTCTCCGGACCCTGAAGGCATGGCCAATACTGGTGCTGAGATAAGAGCTTACTTCAAAGTATCGAAGCTTTTCTGACACTCATCGCTCCACACAAATTTCACATTCTTCTTTGTCAACGACGTGAGTGGAACTGCGATAGAGGAGAATCCCTGAATAAATTTCCGATAATATCCTGCTAGCCCAAGGAAACTACGGATCTCTGATGCATTCTGCGGCACAACCCAATCTCTGACTGCTGTAACTTTCACTTGGTCTACCTCGATACCGCTGCTAGAAACGATGTGGCCTAAGAACGCCACCTTCACTAACCAGAACTCGCACTTACTGAACTTTGCGAATAACTTGTGCTTTTGCAAGGTCTTCAAAACTGCGGTCAGATGTCTGCTGTGCTCCTCATGATTCTTTGAGTAGACGAGAATGTCGTCTATGAATACTATCACGAACTGATCAAGATACGGCTGAAATACGCGATTCATGAGGTCCATGAAGATCGCTGGCGCATTCGTCAAACAGAACGGCATCACAAGGAACTCGAAGTGGCCATAACGAGTCCTAAAAGCAGTCTTGAGAACATCGGCATATTTCACCCTCAACCGGTGATAACCAGAACGCAGATCAATCTTTGAGAATACTGAAGCTCCCAGCAGCTGATCAAATAAATCTTCAATCCTCGGAAGTGGGCATTTGTTCTTTACTGTAACCCTGTTCAAATCCCGATAATCAATACAGAGCCTCATCGAACCATCCTTCTTCTTCACAAACAAGACTGGCGCGCCCCATGGTGAAAAACTCGGGCGAATGAACTCCTTGTCAAGAAGTTCCTGAATCTGCTTCTTGAGTTCTGCCATCTCTATTGGTGCTAATCGGTAAGGTGCTTTTGAGATCGGTGCGGTACCTGGCATAAGCTCAATAGAAAACTCCACTTCCCGCACAAGTGGCATACCAGAGACGTCATCAGGAAACACGTCTAGAAAGTCCCTAACAATTGGGACATCGGAGGCTGACTAACTGGGTGTCTCGGGAATAGATACAAAAGTCACTTAAAACGCTCGACACCCTCTGCGCATGAGCTTCCTAGCCTGGACACAATGTATAATACGCGGTAAAGGAAAGTACCTGTCTGGCTCGAATAAGAACTGTTCTCTCCCAAGCGGTCGGACTAGCACAGATCTCCGTTGGAAGTCAATCAAAATTCTGTCCCTTAATAGCCAATCCATCCCCAGAATGATGTCAAACTCTGGCATCGGCAATACGATAAGATCCGCATAAACAAGGTTACCATGAAGTTCGAGGTCTATGTCTCGGATCACATTAGTAGCTGCCAGCTCCTCTCCAGAAGGCAACACTACTGAATACGCTACATCTAGCTCAATGGTCTTGATCTGGAGGAAATTTGCGAAGGTCTCCGAAATGAACGAATGAGTAGCCCTTGAATCTATCAAGGCATTCGTAGCTAAACCAGCTATAAAAATTCTCCCTGAAAGGTTGGAACATCAAGTTGAACCCGATAATTACAAGTACTAAACTTATAGACATGCGAATGTCAAAGTTCTTCTACTCTAAATTTCCGAAAGTAACACTGATTAGATTATGCAATCCTATCATCAATTCTATGTTCACAATCTCAACCCAAACCCTCGGAACAATAACTTTCAAATATAAAATTAAAGCTTTAAGATACATGTCAAGAGCATTGTCTCCGGGTTTGTCTCCGCTGCACGGAGAGCAAAAACTCTGCCTTGGGTAGGCAGACTCCCCTGAGGGAAATTCTTCAAGAAGTGGTCGGGACTACCACACTTGTAGCACTTCCCTGAGCCATACATACAAGCTCCAGCGTGACGGCGTGTGCACTTAGCACAAACTGGATAATCCGTGGCCCTCGGGACTACACGTCCCTGGTGCTGCTGTCCTCTGTTCCTGGATGGGCCGTGGAAAGGCTTCTTACTCTGATGTTGCTGCTGAGGAGGGCGGTGCGGCGCTTGGATTGGTCGCTTGCCCTGGCGATCTCTTTCAATATCATTCTGGTCCTGCTCTGCAACTAGAGCTCTGGAGACAGCGACATCATAAGTAGTAGGGCCAGCCACCTTAACATCACGGCGCAAGATCGGCCGCAGACCATCCATAAACTGCCTCAACTTGGCTCCAGCATCATTTGCAATCAGTGGTACGAAATGGCAACCCCTCTCAAACTTACAGATAAACTCCGTAACAGTCATGTCTCCCTGCCTCAGGGTCATAAACTCCTTGGTCAACCAGGATCGCACCTCGTCAGTAAAATATTTAGAGTAGAATACCTCTGTAAAGCGCGTCCAGCTCAGAGTGGCCAAATTCAAGGCTACAGATGCTCCTTCCCACCACAAGCGAGCATCTCCTCCAAACAGATAGGTCACACAACGAACCCTATCCTCGTCTCCAAGCTCCATGAACTCGAAGATAACCTCGAGAGACTTAATCCAGCCCTCGGAAATCATAGGATCTTTCGTCCCTAAGAACTCCTTCGGTCTCATCTTCATGAACCGCTCGTAGGTAGCCTCAGGCCTCGTCTGCCTGGCTACCCCAGCATTGTTCCTCGCAAACTGTGCGAAGAACTGAGTCATTCCGGATAATATCTGGGCGTTCATGTCCGGTGGAGGGGGTGGTGGTAAATCTCTTTCCTGCCTATGATCCTCACCGTCCTCATGACGATGCTCATCATCTCTCAAGCGCTCAGGAATGCGTCTAGGAGGCACACTGTTCCATACATATAACCCATACGTAACCAACATGCATAATTCCATTATTTCATTAAATTTAAATAAATACTGCATAATCATAATCTTGACATAAATCATTTCGTGAAAACATGCTGTTAAAATATTTCATGCTTTAAACGAAATGCGTAAACATAAAACTTCAAGACCAAAGATGTGACTTCATGAGCTTCTTGAGATCAATAGTAGTATACCCTTTACAAGAACATAGGCTCTGATACCAAATGTAGAGGCCCGTATTTCGTATATGAAAATTTGCGGAATTATAAAAAAAAATTCTTTAAATAAATAACATGCAACATTCATGAAATAATCTGATAAAATAGGTCTAACTTAAAATTAACAGCGGAAGTAAATATTGTGTTCAAAACAATCACTTAAAAATCATTCAACATATTAAAACTAAGTTTGAATATAAAATAGTGCATAAACTTAAACATGAGGTCCTCGGGTTCCTACTACTGCTGACCCAAGCTAGCTCACTGGTCCCAGCCCTCAGTCTCAACCTCATCAGTTCCTACAACAATCAAGTCTAGTGAGTCTAAAGACTCAGCATGAATATATCATTAATAACAAGTAAATATATCATAAAATTTCGTGTAACGTAAAAATATCGTATCGTAAAGCGTAAGGTAAAAAGATCATGTCATGAGTAATTATAAATACGTGCATATCTGAAAATCATACATAAAAGCTTTGCTCGATAGAGCTCTGTCGTAACGTATCATATCGTAATTTTTCTGTAGAGATAATGTTTCTACGCAAGTGGCCCATAACATAACATAACATGCACATCTTATCAGACTAACCACAGTATACTGGGTGGTAGAGATCATCACAGCCCTCGGACTGGATATCGGTACCTATACATAATCGTAAACCAGTTGTAAGTCACCGGGTGTAGCAATCCCAAAAGCGTAAGGTGGCCACAAGACTTATCGCATATATCTCAAAAATAAACATTTTATATTTTATGCACGTGTTATAATTATAAACATGTTTTTATCGAATGAGTTGGATCCTTCCCAGGCTCGCTGTGACATAATTCTAACATGAGAAACATGCAAATAATCTTGACTTGACAAAGACTTCATAGCCGAACCAAAAACGAGACAACTACGCCCAACATACTTATTATTCAACCATGGCTTCGTACCAACCCGAACCAACATTGAACCAAAGTTTAGCCATGATTAAAATCCACCTAAAATACTGGAAAATATATCCCTATGGCTGTAATACACGAAAAATGTGAATGGAGGCCAAAATTGTAAAACGCTCTTTCGAGAGTCACTTTGTCACATTGCACCGTATATTCTCGTACCACCTCAAAACTTAACTTAATCACAAACAGCCAAAAACATGACCTTCCTAACTCATTGAGATACTGTCGAGTCCAAGGCCATAGGATAAAAGACAACCAAGAACTTGAACATGACATCTGAACCAAAGACAAGTTGCTGTCATAACATAGAGGCAGCAGCTGCGCTTCCTTGCGTGGTTTGTGAAACCAATGGCCATTGGGGCTTGAACCACCGACCAAAGTCTCTTACCAACATCCTAAGGTGTGGCTTGAACCATGGCTAAGGGCACTTGGCGAACCACAACTCAAGCAAACAACCTAGGACATCTTGAAGCTCAAACAGAGGGCACCAAAGAAAATTCTGTACTATGCGATGGTGTGGATCGCTTGCTGTCTTGTGTCGTTCCAGTGGCCATATGATTGACCGTGGCTCAATCTAGACATCATGAGATATTGTATGAACCATGGCTAAGGGCTAGAAGCCAACCAAGATCCACCCAAACCTCAAGAAGCCGAAGCTTCACTCACACAAAAACAATCAGAAACTGAAACCGAGGGGGCACTTGTGTTGTTTTTTTAAAATTTCGATTGGACCATAAACCAAGCCTTGAAAGGCCATCTTGGTCATGTCCAAGACATGCTAAGGAAGGGTTCTAACCATGGATACAGTCCCTAGGACAGCCATGGCTCGAACATACACCTTAGACAACCCAAGCAAAAAATCGAGCCTCAACTTGCAACTAAGGGAAAGTTGGTGTCAAGTCTTGATTCCTGAGTGCATGGCCTTGAACCAATGGACCAACATGACTCCAAAACACCCTAGTACATGCCTAGATACAGCCTTGAGCGCCTGGAATCAAGCCAACCTCCTGAAACCACAAAAACAATCAAACCCGTGAAGCACAAGGAAGAGCCGAGAAAAATCTGTGCAAGTTTTCGAAAAATATGTGCTGTCAAATTCGATGGTTTCGTGCTTCATGAACATAATATGGTTTAAAAATGTATATATGACTTGATTGAAGAGAAAAGAACGGTGTCTACATGCCTGAAATTCGTTTAAGAAGAGAACAAACACTACAACGAACACGGCGCGGCGGAGACGGAGTTTTCTTCTCTTTTCTCTCTTGTTCTCTTGTTGATGGTTCACGTTTTTTCTGCTGATTCCTACTGATATTTTCGAAGATATGGGTGGGGAGAATGCTAAGATAATGAAGGGGAAGGTTCCCAATTAAATGGGGAGTTTGAATGGCAATCCAATCTTTCTATCCTTGTTGCTTGGGAGATATGGAATGATATGATAAATTGTTTGATTGAGGGAATGAGATGGCTGAGATTCTTTGTCAAAAACAAGGCAATAATATTGCTTAAATCATTAATTATTGGTGATTAAAAATGAAGGAATTATCATATCAAGAAAGGATTAGGAAAAGAATCAAAATGGAGAGTTGCCAAGCATGTAAAGATTTGATTGAAGGGGGCCGAAAATTGCTATTAAAAATGGAGGTAAGATATTGTTTGGTTCATGAATTTTAACTCCTTAAAGTTTTAAACACTTATTATGTATTTTAGTGAATTAATAAATTAAGTTAGGATAGTAATTTTCTTGCATGCATCGCTAAGTCTTAAAATAAATTACTAACATGTTAAGTTACAATTTCTTAAATAAAATAGGCTTAGATTAATTTATCTCAATTGGTTACACATTTTAATTTAGGCTTTCAATTAATTATTGGACATGAAATAACTTATTTACTAACTTAACTCCAATTAATTAAATAAATCCGTAAACATTATTTTACATTAAACTAAATTATTCCTTTGCTTAAATTAAATTTAGGGATATTTTCTTATTATTAAATTTTATCAATACTCCAACTCCAATCCGGCCTCGCGTATTTAACCGAAACGATAAAACTTAACTTCTGCGATTTAAAATAAATGATCATGACTTAACAAATTTTAAAACGAACTAAACACTCATGCATGTATGAAAATCCTTTTAATTTAAATAATAGTAATTATGCATGGCTTATACCTAGTCTGATTTTTCGGGTTCTACATTGTCTCCAACCTTTCACCTCCCAAGCATGCAATTTTATTTGGGCTTGTAACAATTACAAAGTCCATGGATTTTAATTTAATTATCTCAAGCAAATTTGAGACCAATTAAACATTACTTGATTTTACTCAAGCCCACTAGTTGAATAATTATTTTTAATTGGGCTCTACAAGGTCCAATGTTATTTAATTAATTCAACACGTGAATTAATTTAATTATTTGGACACTACTTGGTCCACTAGTGTTTAATTAATTCAAAACTTGAATTAATTCAATTTAGTCCATAATAATGTTTATAAAAATCACAATTTTCAGATACATTATTTATTTGGCCAACTTTTAATTTAGGAACACTTCCTCAAATTAAAAGTTACATTCTCCTTATAGGATTCATACTTCTATTTTTATTTGAGCTTATAAAGTCCTTTATAAGCCGTTCAACACATTGAACTATTTTACTTCTCAACGGGATCTAGAAAGTTAACAATTGTGTGGCCCTCAATGGTTCATTTATACAACTAGCCGTAGGTTCACATCTCCATGTGATTCGGGACTAAACATGTCCTTATATGAGCATACCCCAATTGCTCCATTCTTACTTATCAACTCCTTGATAATAAGAACGTCAGAACTCAAGTCTGATATTACCCAACCAATTATGTTAAACTCCTAGCAGCATCGCTTACATGATTCCCTAGGTATCAAATGATAGTGCCTGCAAGAACCATTCAATTATGGTTAGCGTACAGTACGGTCCCTTCAACTCATATATCCCGACCGATTCGAAAACTATTGATATATCGAGAGCTGTCAAAGAATCGATACTATGTGTCATGTTGTAGTTGCATTGATGGTGTAATCTATGAATCCCGTTTCATACTTACCACTATAATCTGATCAGAGATTTCATAACTACATATACATGAGATCACATAGGATATCCATACCCAAAGGTAAGCGGTGAATCCCCGACTACAATGCATCGACTCCTATATGTTTCGAGAAAGCACCCAACCTTGCCACCTGATGACCTCATCAGAGTCGGTAAACAAGTCAAAGTGCAATGCTAGCACATAGAGTCTCAATGGTGTCCCAGGTCATAAGGACTAATGGTGTACAACCATAAACTAGGACGTTTCCACTCGATAAGTGAGAACCACTTGGAAAGTCCTATATGAAGGGTTGTTCAGTGCACTCTACTAGGAGCACATATCTGCATGCTCGGACATCACAATTTCCCCTATTAATGAAACATGGTACTCAATCGAAGATACTAGTCTCAAACCCGAGCGGCCTATATCCTTCTTAGCAGCGGCTGAATCGACTAGGAACTATTTAGAATATACAATATTCCAAATATGAGTTTCATGATACTCATCATATGAGCATCTCATATTCTTTCTACTATTTGTATATTCAAGTACTTTATCTATACAACTAGCATGAGTATACAGATAAAGATGTGCCAAAACAATAATTTCAAATATTATTAAAATAAAGATTGTTTATACATAGAGTTTCATTGTGAACACTCGGCCAACACTTGGCTCGACGGGCACCTACTCTAATAATCTCTCACTTGCACTAGAGCCAACTACCCATATGCTTCAAACCCATCGATTCGCGATACTTCTCGAATAATGGTCCAGGTAAAGGCTTAGTTAGTGAATCAGCAACATTATCTGCGGAGCCGACTTTGTCAATCGACACTTCTTCTCTTTCCACAATCTCTCGGAGGATGTGGTACTTTCTCAATACGTGTTTGGATTTCTGATGAGATCTTGGCTCCTTTGCTTGAGCTATAGCACCCGTGTTGTCACAAAGCACCGGGACAGGAGCAAATCCATTAGGAATGACGCCCAACTCTTGGACGAAATTCCTTATCCAAACAGCCTCCTTTGCTGCAGTTGATGCAGAAATGTATTCGGCCTCAGTGGTGGAATCCGCAGTACTGTCTTGCTTGAAACTCTTCCGAGAGACAGCAGCAGCATTGAGCATGAATACGAACCCAGAGGTTGACTTCGAGTCATCGATATCGCTTCGGAATCTTGAGTCGGTATAGCCATACCAAGAACAACTTATTGGTCCTTCTAAAATACTTGAGGATGTCTTTCACAGCTTTCCAATGTGGAAGACCAGGTTCGATTGATATCTACTCACTACACTTAGTGCGAAAGCCACGTCAGGACGTGTAGATATCATCTTATACATGATGCTACCAATAGCAGATGCATAAGGAATGCTTGTCATCGCCGCTATCTCTGCATCAGTCTTGGGCGACATAGACTTGGATAGGGACACGCCATGACACATTGGTAGATGTCCTCTCTTGGACTCATCCATCGAGAACCGCTTCACGATTGTATCAATGTATGTGGACTGGGTGAGACCAATCAATCTTCTTGATCTATCTCTATAGATCTGTATTCCCAATACAAAAGATGCTTCACCCAAGTCCTGCATCGAAAACTTACTCGCTAACCATATTTTAGTTGATTGCAACATCTCTACATCATTCCCAATGAGTAGAATGTCATCAACATAAAGCACCAGGAATGTCACAGCACTCTCACCGACCTTTTTATACACAGGGTTCCTCAGGATTCTTAGTAAAACCAAACTTCTTGATTGTACTATCGAATCTGAGGTTCCAACTCCTAGATGCCTCCTTTAGACCATAAATAGATCTTTGAAGTTTGCATACCATATGCTCACTTCCGATAGATGTAAACCCTTTAGGTTGTGACATGTAAATCTCTTCTTTAATATCCCCATTAAGAAAGGCAGTCTTGACATCCATCGGCCATATCTCATAGTCATACCATGCAGCTATGGCTAGCAATATCCTTATAGACTTGAACATTGCAACTGGATAAAAGATTTCCTCAAAGTCAACTCCTTGTCTTTGAGTATATCCTTTTGCCACCAATCGCGCCTTGAATGTCAATACCTTCCCATCCGCCCCAAGTTTCTTCTTGTAAATCCATTTACACCCTATGGGAACAGTTCCCTCAGGAGGATCCACAAGATTCAACACTTGGTTCGAATGCATGGAATTCATCTCAGATTCCATAGCTTCAAGCCATTTGGATGAATCGGCATCAGATAACGCTTCCTCGAAGGTCCATGGATCACATCCATGGTTAGGCTCATCATGGCCCTCTTCAAGAAGCAGACCATACCTCAGAGGTGGTCTCGAGACTCTCTCAGATCTTCTAGGATCTTGTATCTCATCTCATGGCTCTTTGGGTGTGGGTTCTTCAATTGTAGGTGTCTCTCAAACCTCTTCGAGTTCTATCATCTCCCCTTTTCTATCCAATAGAAATTCCTTTTTCCAAAAATGTTGCATTCCTATAAACAAACACCTTTGTTTCTTGGGGATGATAGAAATAGTATCCAACTGAATTCCTTGGATATCCCACAAAGTAACATAAAATGGATCGACTATCCAATTTATCTCCCACTACCTGCTTCATATAAGCAGGACATCCCCATATTCTAAGATAAAAATATTTGGGAGGCTTACCCATCCATATCTCATATGGTGTCTTATCAACTGCCTTTGAATAGACATTGTTAAACAACAGTGCCGCTGTCTCAAGCGCATATCCCCAAAAGGATCGTGGTAACTCCGTGAACTCCATCATAGATCGAACCATGAACATAAAAGTCCGGTTACGACGCTCCGAAACACCATTCAACTGCGGTGTAGCGGGCGGAGTCCACTACGAGAGAATCTCATTCTCTCTTAGATACTCTTGGAACTCGGCACTCAAGTACTCACCACCTTGATCTGATCGAAGTGACTTGATGCTTCGTTCCAATTGTTTTTCTACTTCACTTCTGAATTCTTTGAACCTTTCAAAGGCTTCAGACTTGTATTTCATCAAATACAAATATCCATACCTCGAAAAATCATCGGTAAAGGTGATGAAGTAGGCATGTCCATGCTTAGTGGTGATGCTAAGCGGACCGCACACATCGGTATGGATCCAATCCAATAACCCTTTGGTTCGCTCCACATGGCCCTTAAAGGGAATTTTGGTCATCTTTCCTTTTTAGACAGGATTCACAAGTTGGAAGAGAATTAATATCAGACGTATCAAACATGCCCACTCCCACTAGCTTGTTAATCCTTCTTAGGGAAATATGTCATAATCGAGCATGCCATAATTGTCTCGTATTAAGAGTATCTTGCTTTCACTTGTTTGTTGTTGTTAATGTTTGGACATTGTTTAGTGGAATAACTTTCAATTTTAAGTTATAGAGATCGTTTTCAAGTTCTCCAGTACCAATCAAACATTCATTCTTGTAAATGTTGCAAACAGCTTTGCTAAATAAACAAGAATATCCATCTATATCAAGCATAGAAATGGAAACAATGTTTTTCACCAAATCAGGTACAAACAAAACATATCTTAAAATCAACTTAAAATCATTGATCAAAAGCAAGTAAACATCTCCTACGGCCTTGGCAGCAACTCTTGCTTTGTTGTCCATCCTCAAGAAGGTCTCACCTTCCCTAAGTCTCCTACTTCTTCCCATCACATGTAAATCATTGCAGAGATGTGAGTCACAGCCGGTATCGAATACCCAAGAAGTGGAGTTAATTGAAATGTTTACTTAAATATAGAACATATTATTTTCAGAACTCTTCTGGGCAAGATATTCTCTGCAGTTACGCCTCCAATGTCCAGGCTTCTTGCAGTGATGACATATGTCAATAGTCTTGTCAGCTTTAACTGATGTAGCTGCCACAGCAGGACTCGGAGCTTGCCTCTTCAAGGGCACGTTCTTCTTGGGACGTTGGAAAGAATGCTTCTTTCCCTTCCCAGGTGGACCAGTCTTCGTACCAGATGAAGAGCCCACATAAAGAACCGACTTCTCTTTCTTGATGGTGGCTTCAAACATAACAAGCATATTCACCAACTCCGCAAGGGTAGGCTCCAGCTTGTTCATGTTGAAATTCACTACAAAAGGATCAAATGAGCTAGGCAGTGACAAGAGCAACACGTCGGTGGTCAACTCCGAAGGCAACGTAAGATCCATGCCAACTAGCTTGTCTACAAGCCCAATCAACTTTAGGCCATGCTCATGGACCGAGGCCCCATCTCGCAAGCGTAAAGTGATCAGCTCCTTGACGGTAGCATGACTAAGAGGCCGTGTTTGCTCACCAAAGAGCTCCTTGAGATGCAAATGAATGTCAGCAGCACTCTTTGCATCTTCAAAACGCCTCTGCAGCTCATCATTCATAGAAGCCTGCATATAACACTTAGCTCGCAAGTCATGGTCACACCAATCTTTGTAAGTCTGCAATTCCTCAGGAGTGCAGCTAGTCGGAGCCTCAACAGGGTGCGACTCAGTAAGTGTACACGCTATCCTTTCCTAATTCAAGACGATTTACAGAATTCTTAACCAATTGAGGTAATTAGGTCCGGTTAATACGTGTTTGTCAAGTATTACAGATAGCGGATTGCGAATCAAAGACATTGTCAAAAAAGTACTGAAAAGTAAAACAGATAAATGTTAATGACTATTTTAAAATATTTAGTAGGATATAAAGTATGGACTTTTACTTTATAAATTTTCGCTCCCACTGTTTTGACATTTTTCACTACCCTCTAGTGAAAACGGGAAACTCCGTTCCTCAGTAGGTACGTAAAGTCCAATTAACAAATTATGATCACGAATAATATCAGCCAATCATAATTCCTAAAAGGTAGTTTCCAATTGCATCATCATGCAACCCTCTACATAAACTTTTGTCTCACGTTTGATTAGGACCCAATAATATGACGTCATTCATTTTTACGTGTCAAGCCTTACCCATCAATGTTGAACCTTAATGGACGGTCGCCATGAGTTCCCTCAATAATATGAGCCGAAATCCTGGGAGTTCCACGTAGTTCACATCACCATGTCAATGGATGTCACAGCTTTCCGGTGTCCAGGGCCCCCCAATAATATGAGCCGAGCCCCGAACACGGGTAGCGTTCATCATGACCCCATTGTTGATGGAGGACATAGAAATTATAAACACCTTTATAATTTCCCTTTTCGGGCTTGATATTAATTTTGAATCTTATTCAAAATGAGGGTTTTTAATTTTGAAATGTCTCATCATTAATTTTATTTAAAAGCTCGTCATGTTTGATTGTATGTTTGCCGAATTCATGCAACTTTGTTATTATCATAATTAAAACGAACATACTCATTATTTATAACATATCATGCATAATTATAAATAGTAAACAAAACAAGGATGATCAATCGTCCCAAAACTAATGGCCCGTGTGATCTAAGCACGGGCCTAGGTCCAATCCTAGGGAAATGCATCGGATGCAAATGCAACTTTTACATAAGCGTCCAATATTTACATGTCTTCGATCTTCATAATCATCAAGGCCACCATCTTCCAATCTTGATCTTCCACTATACTAATATTTACAGATAAATATCCATGGCAAATATGGATACATCTCATGGGGTGGGAACGGGCCATAAACCAAGCCCACTTTATAAATTGATAATTATTACAATCATTCAACACAAAATATCCTAGCAAATTGGGCTTGGGCTTTTGATCATCCTTCATGCATAATATCACATATCAAACACCATCAATTAATATCACAATAATCAATTGATCCAATATTATATATGTTGATCCAATCACTAACCGCCACGATTATAAACTAAATCAACAAAATACACAAAATCCTTTGTCTACTTTCTAATTAATTTATTTTTAACAGAATTTCTTGTAAATCACAATTTATACAAATAATTAAAGTCTAACTTCATTTATTTATTTCATGAGAAAATATGTACAACTTTTGTAAATTTAAACTTAAGGGCCCAAAAAATCATTTTTCACCAAAAACATTTTGGCCCATTTAAATTCACAAAATGTATTAGCCATCTAATGGTCCAACAACTTTAAGGCCTATGACACTTTGATATTCCAAAAAACTTTTGGAAACCCTAGTCGTCATCGCCGTCGCCGGATTCCGGCCAACTTACAAATTTTCTATTTTAAATTGAAGGGGCTGTTCGGGCAGCCCCTTGAGCTGCCCTTACTGCTCGTTTCGGGCAGCCCAAGCTGTCCGAAATGGGTAGAAACTTGCTGACCAAAAATTGCCCAAAAACCGGCCTTCGATTTGTCGTTTTGATTGTCTCATGCGGTTAGAAATTGACCTCAATATAATATCATGTATATGCTACACAAAATAGTAATCATAGCTCATGATATCACTTGAAAGGGGATCAATTAAGGTGCTTGCTTGCGCAACGGAAGTTTCAAAAATATTTTTCAAGCAAGAAAATGAAGCACCCTAAACTATAGTGTGTAGCAAATACAATAAAACACAAAATGTCATACATAGGGTGTTTTAGAAAAATTACATATCAATCTTGAAAGATTGATTATGGCTCCAACTTATTTGTCAAACAACTAAGCTCTTCAATGGCAAGATTGATCTACAAGCCTCCCTTGAGCACTCGTTGCTCAAAATCAAGCCCACCACGAACAAGAAAGATCCCCTCTAATTTTGCACTATAAAAATTAGATGATTTTTCTTTGAGAAGTGTATATTTTCTTCAACAATTGAAGAACAAAAATTGTGGAGAAAAGAACTTAAAATTTCGGCCAACTCTTGTTTAGGAGAGTAGGGGAGACATTTTTATTGGTTGTGTAAAAAGTTAAAGTGTGTCCCAAAGACATGCATGCCTTTTGACTCAAAAAGTTGTCTCCAACCTTTCACCTCCCAAGCATGCAATCCTATTTGAGCTTGTAACAATTACAAAGCTCATGAACTTTAATTTAATTGTCTCAAACAAATTTTAGACCAATTAAACCTTACTTGATTTTACTTAAGCCCACTAGTTGAATAATTATTTATAATTTGGCTCTACAAGGCCCAATATTATTTAATTAATTCAACACTTGAATTAATTTAATTATTTGGACACTACTTGGTGCACTAATGATTAATTAATTCAACACTTGAATTAATTTAATTTAATTCATAATAATGTTTATGAAAATCACAATTTTCAAATACATTATTTATTTGGCCAACTTTTAATTTAGGAACACTTTCACAAATTAAAAATTACATTCTCCTTATAGGAGTCATACTTCTATTTTTATTTGCGCTTATAAACTCTTTTATAAGCCGTTCAACACATTGAACTATTTTACTTCTCAACGGGATCTAGAAAGTTAGAACTTGTGTGGCCCTCAATGGTTCATTGATACAACTAGCCGTGGGTTCACATCTCCATGTGATTCGGGACTAAACATGTCCTTATATGAGCACCCCAATTGCTTCATTCTTACTTATCAACTCCTTGATAATAAGAACGTCAGAACTCAAGTCTGATAGTACCCAACCAATCATGTTAAAAGCCTAGCAGCATTGCTTACATGATTCCCAAGGTATCAAATGATAGTTCCTGTAAGAACCATTCAATTATGGTTAGCGTACAATACGGTCCCTTCAACTCATATATCCCGACCGATTCGACAACTATTGGTATATCAAGAGCTGTCAAAGAATCGATACTATGTGCCATGTCATAGTTGCATGGATGGTGTAATCTATAAAACCCTTTTCATAATTAACACCATATTCTGATCAGAGATTTCGAACTACATATACATGAGATCACATAGGATATCCATACCCGAAGGTAAGCGGTGAATCTCCGACTACAATGCATCGACTCCTATATGTTTCGACAAAACACCCAACCTTGCCACCTGATGACCCCATGAGAGTCGGTAAACAAGTCAAAGTGCAATGCTAGCACATAGAATCTCAATGTTGTTCCGGGTCATAAGGACTAATGGTGTACAACCATAAACTAGGACGTTTCCACTCGATAAGTGAGAACCACTTAGAAAGTCCTATATGGAGGGTTGTTCAGTGCACTCTACCAGGAGCACATATCTGCATGCTCAGACATCACAATGTCCCTTACCAATGAAACATGGTACTCACATCGCAGATACTAGTCTCAAACTCGGGCGGCCTATATCCTTCTTAGCAGCGGCTGAATCGACTTGGAACTGTTTTGTAGAACCCGTAAGTTAGATTACGTATAAGCCATGCATAATTCTAGTATTTAAATTAAAATAGTTTTTATTGCATGATATTTAAATTTTCTTCTTTAAATTTATTTTATTCAGTAGTTTAATTTTTAGCTTTTCAGTTAATTAACTGAGGCCGGATTGGAGTTGAAGTAAAGAGATAAATTTTAATACTTAGAAATATTCCTAAAATTTATTTAAGATAAATAATAAGTTAAATTAACGTGAAAGAAGGTTTAAGGAACTATTTGAGTAATTTGAGATAAATAGTAAATAAAGTTCAACAATAAATTTCTTAATTCACTAAAATATTTAATGAGTAGATAAAACTCTAAAGAATTAAAATACAAGATTTAAGAAATTTTCCCCTCCATTTTAATTGCAATTTTCGGCCCCCTCCTTATTTGGTTTAAAAATATTCGACAACCCATTTATTTGATATCTTTCCCTATCCACTTCATGATTGATAATTCCAAAAATTTTATTCAACACTAATTAATAATTAAGCAATATTCTACCATGTTATCTAGTAATATTTCCCTCCTTTTAATTAATAAAAATCGGCCACTACCCTTGGAAGATTTGATTTAATTTACAACTCACAATTTAATTGACTTATTTCCTTATCCATTTTTAGGATAAATCCCCCCACCTTTTTAATTCCCCAATAATTAGTAATTAAAAATTTTTCCACCCCACCTTGCTAGCATAAATCGGTCATCCTTCATTTTAAAAGATTTTATTAGTTGGTCAACTCATTTCTTTATTATCCTTCCTTAACCTTTTCTAGGTAGATAATCCCTCAACTTTTAAATCACCAACAATTTAAATAATTAAACACTTTTCTACCTTATTTTGATTGACATGTTTCGGCCATTGCACTCATCAAATATTATTCAAAATCTTTTTGATAGCAAATCATTCCATTATCTCACCAACAACTAAGTAGCAAGATTCATTCCTCCTTTTTATCTTGCAAACTTCCCATTCTCCTCCCTAGACATTTCCCTCTCCCCCAATCTCGAAATTCAGAGCATATTCAGAAGAAAACCCAGCCAAGAAATCGTGAGGTTCAAGAGAAAAATAAGAGAGGAAGTGAGAAAAGAAAAGAGCACTCCGTCTCCTCCGCGCCGCGTTGTCGTTTCGTTTGTTTTTCCTTCAAAACAAACTAAGGCATGTATATGTTTTTTTTTACTCTTCAATCAAGCCATATAGGTATTTTTAAACATCACATGTACATGATTTAATTGCATTAAAACCGAAATACATATCAGTACTTTTCGAAAATCATGTGCAGAATTTTACGGTCACTTCATTGCTTCACGATTTTGGGTATTGTTTGATGTTTTCAGGTGGTTGGCTCGTGTCCAGGCTCCCAAGGCTGCATCTAGAAATTTCCTAGGACATGTTAGGACCATGTTGGTCCATTAGGTCAAGTCCCATGCATGCTGGAAATCGGATTTGACAGCAACTCCTCCCTAGTGTCATTTGTGTCCATTTTCGGTCATTTTGCTGTCAAGAGGGAGTTTCTGATCTTGGCTGCCCTAGGGGCTATATCCATGGTTAGAACACCTCCTTATCATGTCTAAGACATGACCAAGTCAGTATTTCAAAGCTTGGTCCATGATGGAATCGGTTTTTTTTTTTTAAATCAAAACAAGAACAGCCCCCTTCGACCCCTTCAATTTTCTGCATGTGTATATTTTTGTTTTGGTGGTGTGGTGTGAATCTTGGTTGGCCTCTGGCCCCTAGCCATGGTTCATAACATATCCCTTGATGTCTAGATCATGCCATGGTCAATCAAATGGCCAATGGAATGGCACGGGACAGCAAACGAAGCATTACTCCCCACGCACGCAAGGGTGCTCTCGGGTGGGACCTATCGGTCCCTTAGCCATGGTTCAAAGCATACTCTAGGATGTTGGTAAGAGGCTCTGGTTGGTGGTACAAGCCCCAATGGCCGGTAGTCTCGAAAACGACGCAAGGAAACGAAGGCGCTGCTGCTGTATTTTGTGGACAGCAAGTGGTGCGTCGGTTCAGAGGCTCGTTCGAGTTATCGGTTGGCTTTTAGCCTATGGCCTTGGACTGGACAGTACCTCATCGAGTTAGGAAGGTCATGTTTTTGACCTTTTGTGATTCGGTTAAGTTTATAGGTCATACGAGAAATTACGGTGCGATGTGCCAAATTGATTCTTGAAAGAGCGTTTCATGTTTTGGCCTCCATTCACAAAAATTTCGACTTGTGTCATTTGTAGGAGCATTATTTCATCATTTTTGGCGTATTTTAATCATGACTAATTGATGGTTCGATGTTGGCTCGGGTTGGTAAGAAGTCATGATTAAATACTAAGTCATTGGGCGTAATTGTCTCGTTTTTGGATTCAATTACAAAGTTTGGTCAAATTAAATCATTTGCATATTTTCCATGTTATAATTAGGTTGCAGCGAGCTTGGAAACGGTCCAACCCATATGGTAAAATTAATACAGGACATTTAATTACGTTATTTAATTATATTACGTGCAAAAATATATAAAATATTCATTTTTATGATTATGCGATATTGCTTTTGGCCACTTCACTGTCATGGGATTATTACTTCATCCGGTGGTCACTTACCGGCTCAGTTCAGTTCATCCAGGTGGTCACTTACCGGTCAATTCAGTTCCACCCAGTATACTGTGGCATTAGTCTGATCCGACGCTCATTACTTCACCCGGTGGTCACTTACCGGTTCAGTTCAGTGCAGTTCATGGGGCCACTTGCGTAGAACATAATCTCAACAGCAAAACTACGACATGTTATTTTATGACAGGGCTCTACGGAGCAAAAATTTTTACTTATGATTTTCAGTTCAGTTATGCACGTATTATAATTATTCATGACACTATATTTTACGTTATGCCTCACGACATGATATTTTCACTTTGCATGCGATTTTATTATTTATTTACTTGTTATGTACGATGTAATGCCCGAGATGTGAATTGGTAATCAGCAATTATTAATGCATGATTTGATGTATTTATCGAAGGTCGAAGAAGCGACGTTCCAATTCGATTTTAGTTGCAAAATATATTGTTGGGACAGCAGAGACAATGCACTCGCGGTTCAAAAGATAGTGCACCCGCGGTCGTTTATCATGAAATATTGAAGGTTTACAGTAGGCGTACCGCACCCGAGCCAGAAAAGTCACCGCACCTGCGGTAACCAGACCGCACCCTGCGGTAGAAAGGATAGCGCACCTGCGGTCGTCGCTTCTGCAATTTTGAGTGTGGATCAGTATGCTCAGCGCACCCGCGGTCTAAAGTGTAGCGCACCCGCGGTGAGACGTGTTTTATGAAGAATAAGCCATTTGCCCCTTTTCATGCATGAGATGTATATATATATATAAATCGGCCCTTTTCTCCCCAGAACAAGAAAAAAACGGAAATCCAGGGAAAGCTTTGATCCTTGATACTAGAATTCGATTCGTGAGAAATCCGCCCGTCTGATTTTGAATCCTACTTCGGTACTGTGTTCCAATCGACCCAGGCTACAACTGGACGTAAGTTTTGTTAAGTTCTGATACGTCTTGAAATTATGATGTTGTTGGAATCGAATACAATTCTTATATGATGTTCTTGGCATGTTAGACATCGTAGAATCGAAGTTAGATTTAGAAACATATTGATTATGGAATTGTTATCATTTTTCAGAATATATCGATTGATATTAAACAGATTTGGATTGTTGATTGATTACCAGTGGTATTGGATATTGGTTATCGATTTTAATTAATATCTGTTGAGATTGTATTGACCAAGATATCAGGATTGTGCCATTATGCCGTTGATTTTGAATTAAGTCCAGATTAATCAGATTGGTATTGATTTGGACGGTATATTGATATGGTATTATTGATATTGTCCTTGCCAGAGTGAGGATTGACAGATTTTGAACTCCAAACAGGAACGACGTCCGAACTGCAATAAAAGAAAGGTATACGTCAATGTGGTATTGGGAGATCGACTCAAGTAGGATATACTTGAGTTTCCCTAAATCACATACTTATTGTTATTATATGCTTTGATTTGATTTGATATGCTTGTTCTATTGATTTATAGAAAGCACGTATTAGATGAGTATTAGACGAGTGATCTTGTGACAGAAGTGCCTGATAGTGGTGGGATCGCCACGGGCACGTTGCACGATGTCAAAAGATAGTGAATTGGTAATAGTGCCAAAGTTTGTGATGGATAGGTCAAGACACTGGATGTTCGGTTATATCGACGTGGATAGAATTAGAGTTTCTTCTATTACTGTTGGTCGATATAGGAATACCAACATCTGGAAACCGAGATCCCTAGACTAGGATTGGGTCTAGTCTGAGCCGTGGAGTCACGAGTATGATTTACGATTTCATATTAATTATGTTTCAGATTTGATACATGTTACTGATATTTGTTACATGCGTTTACATTGTTTATATGATGGCATGTTTCATTGAGTTATACTGGGATTTTATTCTCACCGGAGTTATCCGGCTGTTGTCGTTTTTGTATGTGTGCATGACAACAGGTGGGACAGGTTCAGGGTCGAGGAGATGAAGATAGATCGTGATTAGAGTGGAGACTACGGACTTGGACTTAGATAGGGTTTGAACACTTGAATGTTAGTGGTTAAACCTTAGTTGAATGATTGTATATATAGTACAAGACTTGTACTTTAATACTGATATGTATATTAGATTGAATCCTATTACATTCCGCATTTTTCAAAAAAAAATTTAGACCCTGTTTATTATAATTGATTAAATTATCCTGATGATGATTAAGAACATGATTAGCATCCGGGTCCCCACAACAGGTGGTATCAGAGCCATAGATCCTATAGAATGAGATAGGAGCTTGTGAGCGGGGTAGAATGTGTTTTCTTTCCTACTTTTGATTGCTAGCATGATTTATTGCTTTATAATGCATGTTTATCTGTTTATCTGACTTGACTTGAAAACATGTGTTATTGAGAATGAATCAGAGCCGATTCTGGATCAGCAGTAAGATGATCGGAGGACGACTGAAACAGATTTGTTATATTTGGTTGTTAACCTTAGTGATAATCAGATATGCCTCCTCGAAGAGTACCGGAACAGGATAGCACTTCGAATCCTCCAATGGATGTAACAGTAACACCAATGGAGACATTGTTGAAGAGATTTCAGTCATTCCATCCACCGACTCTGAAGGGTACTGAGACTTCAGTTGATTGTGAGAGTTGGTTAGACGACATTGAGATGCTGTTTGACTCCTTGGATTATACTGATGAGCGGAGAGTGAAACTGATTGGGCACCAGTTGCACGATGTGGCAAAGAACTGGTGGATTACAACAAAGCGGGCCTTGGAGCATCGAGGTACAGTTATTACCTGGAATGTATTTAGAACTGAGTTTTATCAAAGATTCTTTCTAGTGTCGTACAGGAAGGATAAAGGAGCGGAATTTGCAAACTTGAGGCAGGGTCAATTGAATATTGAGGGATATGTGACTAAGTTCTCTACTTTGTTGCGATTTGCTCCACATGTGGCCGAGAATGAAGAAGCTATTGCGGATCAGTTCATCAATGGTTTGAGTCCCGAGATCTTTACATTGGTGAACACAGGGCGACCGAATAATTTCATTGATGCCCTGAACCGAGCCAAAGGAGCCGAATCCGGTCTGATAAGACAGAGAGGAGCTTCGTTTGTGCCACCAGCACCGAGACCACAGCAACCACCACCCCGATTTGAGAGTGGCAGCAGCAGTGGCGGAAAGAAGGATTTCTTGAAAGCTAGAGGAAAGCAATTCAAGAAGTCAGGAAGCAGTTCTTCTAGCTCTGGGAGTTCCCGACAGAGCCAGAGCTATACAGGACCTTATTGCAGCACTTGTGGAGGGAAGCATTCCACAGAGCAGTGCCGAGGAGTGTTCGGCAGTTGCCGTATCTGTAGGCGACAGGGACACTTTGCTAGAGTCTGCCCACAGAGGGATACTCAGATATCACAGGGTTCCGAATCATCTGGATCAGTGGCAAAATCTGACAGACAATCAGCCGCTGTGCATTCATTCCAGCCAGCACCATCTCAGTCACAGCAAAGGCCAGGAGGTAGCCAGACAGTGAGCCAGCCTCCTAGACAGCAGGCCCGGGTATTTGCTTTGACAGAGGAGCAGGCTCAGGATGCACCTGACGATGTTGTTGCAGGTAACTGTTTTATTTCTGGTTATCCTGCATATGTATTAATAGATACTGGTGCATCGCATACATTCATATCTGAGCGATTTGCTTTGATGCATTCTTTGCCTATTGAGTCATTATCTGCTGTAGTGTCTGTCTCTTCTCCTTTGGGGACATGTTTGATATGAGTGAAGTCTGTGAAAAATTGTATGCTACAGTATGACGGGCATGAGATTGAGATAGACTACTGTATTGTGCTTGGGTTGTCTGATTTTGACTGTATTATCGGTATCGATATGTTGAGCAAGTACAGAGCTACTGTTGATTGTTTCCACAAGATTGAGAGATTCAGACCGGATATGGCTGATGAGTGGAAATTTTACGGTAAGGGTTCTCGATCTAGAATTCCTTTAATATCCGTATTGTCTATGACTCGATTGTTGCAGAAAGGAGCGGAGGGGTTCCTTTTCTATTCAGTAGATTTACTGAAATCGAGTCCATCATTGGCGGATTTACCAGTGGTGTGTGAGTTTGCTTATGTCTTCCCAGATGAGATTCCTGGATTGCCTCCGATTCGAGAGATAGACTTCAGTATTGAGTTAATGCCAGGTACAGTTCTGATTTCGAGGGCTCCGTACAGAATGGCACCGATTGAGTTGAAAGAGTTGAAGGAACAATTGGAGGATCTACTGGCCAAGGGGTATATCAGACCGAGTGTGTCTCCTTGGGGTGCTCCAGTACTGTTTGTTCGAAAGAAAGATGGTTCTATGAGACTCTGTATCGACTACCGGTAACTGAATAAAGCCACGGTAGAGAATAAATATCCCTTACCTCGCATTGATGATTTGTTTGATCAGTTGCAGGGTTCATCTGTATACTCCAAGATCGATCTGAGATCTGGATACCATCAGCTGAGAGTCAAGGATTCTGATATCTCGAAGACTGCATTCAGAACCAGGTATGGAAATTATGAGTTTATTGTCATGCCGTTTGGGTTGAAGAAGGCACCGGCTGTATTTATGGGGTTAATGAACCGTGTCTTTCAGAGGTATCTTGACGAGTTTGTGATCATTTTTATTGATGATATTCTGATTTATTCAAAGAATATGATTGAGCATGCTGATCATCTGAGAACTGTGTTGAAAATTCTGAGGGCTGAGAAGTTATATGCTAAACTGTCAAAATGCGAGTTTTGGTTGAGACAGGTAGTATTTATGGGGCATATTATATCAGGAGACGGTATATCAGTTGATCCCAGCAAGGTTGAAGCCGTGATTTCTTGGCCGAGACCGACTTCAGTACCAGAGATTCGCAGTTTTATGGGTTTGGCAGGATATTATCGACGTTTTATCAAAGATTTCTCGAGTATTGCCAAGCCAATTACACAGTTGACTCAGAAGAATGCTCCGTTTTTTTGGTCAGAAGACTGTGAATCCAGTTTTCTGGAGTTGAAGAAGAGGTTGACCAGTGCTCCAGTATTGACTATCCCCTCAGGTACTGGCGACTTTGTTGTTTATTGTGATGCATCGCACGGAGGATTGGGCTGTGTTTTGATGCAGCGAGGGCATGTAATCGCTTATGCCTCGAGACAGCTGAAGCCCCATGAATATCGTTACCCAATTCATGATCTTGAATTGACTGCCATCGTCTTTGCATTGAAAATATGACAAAATTATCTGTACGGTGAGAAGTTTGAGATTTATTCTGATCATAAGAGCCTGAAGTATCTGTTTTCACAGTCCGAGCTGAATATGAGGCAGCGAAGATGGCTCAATTTACTGAAAGATTTCGACTGTGAAATCAAATACTATCCAGGGAAATCAAATGCAGCAGCAGATGCACTAAGTCGAAAGGTATGTTCTTTATCCTTATCGACGATTGGTGTTTCCAATTTGATAGAAGATTGTTGTTTGTCTGGATTAGCCTTTGAAACAGATTGTCAGCCTCTGAGATTATGTGCAATTCGGGCCGAACCAGAATTGATATTGCCAATCAAAGAGGCACAGAAAGTTGATCAGAACGTATAGAATTCGATTGCTATGGTCAGAGCTGGACATCAATCGGAGTATCAGGTTCAAGATAATGTTTTGTATGTAAATAATCGCATTGTTGTGCCAGATGTTTCAGATTTGAGACAGCGGATACTAGCTGAAGCGCACAGCAGTCGTTTTAGCATTCATCCTGATGGCAGGAAAATGTATAATGATTTGAAGATACAATATTGGTGGAAACAGATGAAATCTGATGTTACTAAATTTGTAGCCAAGTGTCTGAATTGCCAACAAGTGAAAGCTGAGAGGAAGAAACCAGGAGGTTTGTTACAGAGTTTGTCTATTCCTGAATGGAAATGGGATCACATTTCCATTGATTTTGTGACGCAGTTACCGAGATCCTCCAGAGGTTGTGATACGATTTGGGTCGTGATTGATCGATTGACCAAATCTGCGTGCTTTATTCCATACAAAATGACATACAGATATGACCAGATGGCCGATATTTATGTCCGAGAAGTGGTTAGATTGCACGGAGTACCGAAGTCGATTGTTTCAGACCGTGATCCTCGGTTTACTTCGCACTTCTAGCAGAGTTTGCAGCAGGCTCTAGGTACGAAGTTACATCTGAGTACCGCATATCATCCACAGACTAACGGACAGTCAGAGCGGACGATTCAAACATTGGAAGATATGCTGAGAGCTGTAGTGCTTGATTTTAGCACTAATTGACAAGATGCATTGCCTCTTTGTGAATTTTCATACAACAATAGCTATCAGACGAGTATTGAGATGGCTCCATTCGAAGCGTTGTACAGAAAGAAATGCAGATCCCCTTTATATTGGGATAATATCTCTAAGGTTCCTGAGATTGGACCTGATATGATCAGAGATATGACGGAAAAAGTGAAGCTGATTCAGAAGAAGATGAAGGCAGCTCAGGACCGACAGGCCAAATATGCCAATGTTCGACGACGACCGTTGGTATTTGAGGCAGGAGATCGAGTATTCCTGAAGATTTCACCTTTCCGAGGAGTTGTCAGATTTGGCAAGAGAGGGAAATTGTTTCCACGATACGTTGGTCCATACGAGATTATCAAAAAGATAGGAGATCGTGCCTATCGACTCGTATTACCGCCTTCTCTATCTGGAATACATGATGTCTTTCATGTATCTATGCTACGGAAGTATCTCCCTAATGATTCTCACATTATTCAACCAGACGAGACCGAGTTTGATGAGACTTTGAGTTATGTCGAGAAACCGATCCAGATTATCGATCGTAAGGAAAAGCAACTCAGAACGAAGACTATTCCTCTTGTGAAATTTCAGTGGACTCGTCATGGCACTGAGGAAGCTACTTGGGAGACTGAATCAGACATGAGACAAGAATTCCCAGCATTATTTCACTAATGTGAGTTTTTATTTCGGTTTCTATTACATGCCTTCTTATTGATATGATTGATTGCCTACGAGTTCGAGGACTAACTCATATTTAAGAGGGAGAGAAATGTAATGCCCGAGATGTGAATTGGTAATCAACAATTATTAATGCATGATTTGATGTATTTATCGAAGGTCGAAGAAGCAACGTTGCGATTCGATTTTAGTTGCAAAATATATTGTTGGGACAGTAGAGACAGTGCACCCGCGGTTCAAAAGACAGTGCACCCGCGGTCGTTTATCATGAAATGTTGAAGGTTTACAGTAGGCGTACCGCACCCGCGCCAGAAAATTCACCGCACCTGCGGTAACCAGACCGCACATGCGGTAGAAAGGATAGCGCACCTGCGGTCGTCGCTTCTGCAATTTTGAGTGTGGATCAGTATGCTCAGCGCACCCGCGGTCTAAAGTGTAGCGCACCCGTGGTGAGACGTGTTTTATGAAGAATAAGCCACTTGCCCCTTTTCATGCATGAGATGTATTTATATATAAATCGGCCCTTTTCTCCTCAGAACAAGAAGAAAACGGAAATCCAGGGAAAGCTTTGATCCTTGATACTAGAATTCGATTCGCGAGAAATCCGCCCGTCTGATTTTGAATCCGACTTCGGTAATGTGTTCTTATCGACCCAGGCTACAACTGGACGTAAGTTTTGTTAAGTTCTGATACGTCTTGAAATTATGATGTTGTTGGAATCGAATACAATTCATATATGATGTTCTTGGAATGTTAGACATCGTAGAATCGAAGTCAGATTTAGAAACAAATTGATTATGGAATTGTTATGATTTTTCAGAATATATCGATTGATATTAAACAGATTTGGATTGTTGATTGATTACCGGTGGTATTGGATAGTGGTTATCGATTTTAATTAATATTTGTTGAGGTTGTATTGACCGGGATATTGGGATTGTGCCAATATGCCGTTGATTTTGAATTAAGTCCAGATTAATCAGATCGGTATTGATTTGAACGGTATATTGATATGGTATTATTGATATTTTCCTTGCCAGAGTGAGGATTGACAGATTTTGAACTCCAGACAGGAACGACGTCCGAACTGCAATAAAAGAAAGGTATAAGTCAATGTGGTATTGGGAGATCGACTCAAGTAGGATATACTTGAGTTTTCCTAAATCACATACTTATTGTTATTATATGCTTTGATTTGATTTGATATGCTTGTTCTATTGATTTATAGAAAGCACGTATTAGATGAGTATTAGACGAGTGATCTTGTGACAGAAGTGCCTGATAGTGGTGGGATCGCCACGGGCACATTGCACGATGTCAAAGGATAGTGAATTGGCGATAGTGCCAAAGTCTGTGACGGATAGGTCAAGACACTGGATGTTCGGTTATATCGACGTGGATAGAATTGGAGTTTCTTCTATTACTGTTGGTCGATATAGGAATACGAACATCTGAAAATCGGGATCCCTAGACTAGGATTGAGTCTAGTTTGAGCCGTGGAGTCACGAGTATGATTTACGATTTCATATTAATTATGTTTCAGATTTGATACATGTTACTGATATTTGTTACATGCGTTTACATTGTTTATATGATGGCATCTTTCACTGAGTTATACTGGGATTTTATTCTCACCGGAGTTATCTGGCTGTTGTCATGTTTGTATGTGTGCATGACAACAGATGGGACAGGTTCAGGGTCGAGGAGATGAAGATAGATCGTGATTAGAGTGGAGACTACGGACTTGGACTTAGATAGGGTTTGAACACTTGAATGTTAGTGGTTAAACCTTAGTTGAATGATTGTATATATAGTACAAGACTTGTACTTTAATACCGATATGTATATTAGATTGAATCCCATTACATTACGCATTAAAAAAAAAAAATTAGACCCTGTTTATTATAATTGATTAAATTGTCCTGATGATGATTAAGATCATGATTAGCGTCCGGGTCCCCACATACGATATAAGCATGCTGAGTCTTTAGACTCACTAGACTTGATTGTTGTAGGTACTGATGAGGTCGGGATCGAGGACGGGGACCAGTGAGCCATCTTGGGTCAGCAGTAGTGGAACCCGAGGACTTCATTTTCAGCATTTACCATTTTTATGCTAAAAAAATTTTATCTTTTGTTGGATTATTTTTAAATTGCTATTTTGCAAACAATAATTACTTCCGCTGCTATTTCAAATATTTAAATATTGAATCTTTTTATCAATTTATTTATTTAAAGGGGAATTTTAATTAGTTAAAGAGAAAATTTTTAATTTTTTCGCAAATTTTCAAACACGAATTTTCGGGCGTATAGCTGGTATCAGAGCAATGATTCTGTATAGGGTTATACTACTACTGACCACAAGAAGCTCACAAAGTCACGTCTTCGGTCTGTAAGTTTTACATTTACGCATTTTATTTAAAGCATGAATTATTTAGCAGCATGTTTTCATGAAATATTTTACGTCCAGATTTTTTATCGTTCAGTATTTAAATTTAAAATAAATTATGGAATTATGCATGTTGATTACGTATGGGTTATGTATGGAACAGTATGCCCCCTATACGCCTTGTTGGACGCCCGAGAGGTGATGATGAGCTTCGCCAAGAGGATGGTGAGGAGTAGAGACAGGAGAGGCAGGGACCTCCACCCTCTCCACCTGACATGAATGCCCAGATGCTAGCTGGGATGACACAGTTCTTCGCACAGTTTGCGGGAAACAATGTTGTGGCAGCCAGGTCGACAGGGCCCGAGGCTACTTATGAGCGCTTCATGAAGATGAGGCCGAAGGAGTTTTCAGGGACGACAGATCCCATGATTGCCGAGGGCTGGATCAAGTCCCTCGAGGTTATCTTCGAGTTCATGGAGCTTGGAGATGCAGACCAAGTTCGATGTGCCACTTATTTATTCGAAGGAGAGGCCCACTTATGGTGGGAAGGAGCGTCAATAGCCCTGAACTTGGCTACGCTCAGCTGGACACGCTTCACGGAGGTATTCTACTCCAAATATTTTACCTGAGGAGGTGCGTACCAGGTTGACCACGGAATTCATGAGCCTGAGCCAGGGAGATCTAACTGTTACGAAGTTCATCCGTAAGTTTGAGAGGGGCTGTCATTTTGTGCCCCTGATTGCGCATGATGCTAAAGCCAAGTTGATGCATTTTTTGGTGGGTCTACGGCCGATCTTGCGCCGTGATGTTAGGGTGGCTGACCCTACTACTTATGAGGTCGCCATCTCCAGAGCCCTAGCCGCAGAGCAGAATCAGTATGATATTGAGAGGGATCGCCAGGTCAAGCGCCCAATCCAGGTATCGCACAGCCCTCCTCCTTAGCAGCAGCAGTAGCAGAATAAGAGGCCTTTTCACGGCCCGCCGAGGAGCAGAGGTCAGCAACAGCAACGGGGACGCGCAGTCCCGAGGACTTTTGAGCATCCAGTTTGTCCTAAGTGCACACGCCGCCATGCTGGAGCGTGTATGTTTGGCTCAGGAAAGTGTTACAAGTGTGGTAGTCCAGACCACTTACTGCCGCAGTGCCCTCAGAGGAATCTGCCTACCCAAGGCAGAGTTTTCGCTCTCCATGCTACCGAGAGCAACCCAGATACGATGCTCATGACAGGTACCTTTACGCTTTAAGTTTATATTTGGGATTTAATGTATTGGATTAAGATTTTGAACATAGAATTACAGTAGGATTGCATGCTCTACTCAGTATTATTTTGGGAATTTAAAATAGAAGAACATTGACCTTTGCATGTCTATAAGCTTAGTACTTGTGATATTGGGTTTAGCTTAGTGTTTTAACCTTTCAGGGAGAATTTTTATATATGGTTCCGCTACGAAAGCCTTGATAGATTCAGGGGCTACTCACTCATTTATTTCGGAGGTCTTTACTAATTTCCTCAAGGTCAAGACCGTTGGGCTAGATCTAGCCTATTCAGCAGTATTGCCTTCTGGTGAGGAGATGGCAGCTACCAATGTGATCCGAGACATATGAGCTCCATGGCAACCTCGTTTATGCGGATCTGATCGTGTTGCCGATGCCAGAGTTTGACATAATTCTGGGAATGGACAGGCTTCTAAGGAACAGAGTTTTGATCGACTTCCAGCGGAGATCTGTTCTAGTCCGACCGCCTGGGAGGGCACAGTTCTTATTTGAGCCAAACAGGTACTTTCCTTTACCGCGCATTATACCTTATGTGTAGGCTAGGAAGATTATTCATAGAGGGTGTCGGGCGTTTCTAGCGACTTTTATATTTGTCCCCGAGGCACCCAGTTAGTCAGCCACAGATGTTCCTATTGTTAGAGATTTCCTATACGTTTTTCCTGAGGACGTCTCCGGTATGCCACCCGAGAGAGAGGTGAAGTTTTCTATCAAGATTATGCCAGGTACGGTTCTGATCTCAAAAGCACCATACCGACTAGCACCGACAGAGATGGCAGAGCTTAAGAAGCAGATTCAGGAACTTCTTGACAAGGAGTTCATTCGCCCGATTTTTTCTCCATGGGGCGCGCCAGTCTTGTTTGTGAAGAAGAAGGATGGCTCTATGAGGCTTTGCATTGATTACCGGGAGTTGAACAGGGTGACAGTGAAGAACAAGTATCCATTTTCGCGGATTGAGGACTTATTTGACCAGTTGCAGGGAGCTTCGATTTTCTCCAAGATTGATCTGCGTTTAGGATATCACCAGTTGAGGGTGAAAGATACTGATGTTTCCAAGACTGCTTTCAGGACTCGTTATGGCAACTACGAGTTCCTTGTGATGCCGTTCGGTCTGACGAATGCGCCAGCAATCTTTATGGATCTCATGAATCGCGTATTTCAGCCGTATCTTGATCAGTTTGTGATAGTATTCATAGACGACATTCTGTCTACTCCAAGAATCGAGGATCACAGCAGACCATGGGTACGAAATTGCTGTTTAGCACAGCTTTCCATCCCCAGACAGATGGGCAGTCAGAGCGAGTTATTCAGATTTTAGAGGACCTTCTCCGTGCTTGTGTTATCGACTTCTCGGGGAGTTGGGAGTCGAACTTGCCATTAGTGAAGTTCACCTATAACAACAGTTTCCAGTCATCTATAGGTATGGCCCTGTTTGAAGCACTGTATGGCCGTAAGTGTAGGTCTCCTGTTCATTGGGATGAAGTAGGAGAAAGAGCAGAGTTGGGTCCAGAGATTATTCAGCAGGCTGCCGATGTAGTAGTCAAGATCCGTGATAGGATGAGGACTGCTCAGAGTCGACAGAAGAGTTATGAAGACCAGCGGAGGAGAGATCTGGAGTTCGCCATCGGCGACCATGTCTTTGTGAAGGTGGCACCTATGAAAGGTGTCATGCGATTTGGGAAGAAAGGAAAGCTCAGTCCAAGATTCATTGGACCATTATAGATCCTCGACAGTGTTGGGACGCTAGCTTATCGTGTGGCTCTTCTGCCGAATCTGGCCGGAGTACACAATGTGTTCCACGTCTCGATGCTGAGGAAGTATATGGCAAATACTTCGCATGTCCTAAACTTTGAGCCGTTGCAGCTTACTCCGAACCTGTCTTATGAAGAGAGACCAGTGCAGATCTTAGACAGACAGGAGAAGAAGCTTCGGAACAAGCTGGTTAAGCGAGTGAAGGTCAAATGGCTCAACCATTCAGAGGAGGAAGCTACGTGGGGGAGTCTGAGCCGGAGATGAGGAGTCGCTACCCCTGAGTTATTCGGTGAGTTTTAATTTCGAGGACGAAATTTCTTTTAAGGGGGGAAGGATTGTAGAACCCGTAAATTAGACTACGTATAAGCCATGCATAATTCTATTATTTAAATTAAAATGATTTTTATTGCATGAGTATTTAAATTCTCTTCTTTAAATTTATTTATTTTATTCAGTAGTTTAATTGTTAGCTTTTCAGTTAGTTAAGTGAGGCCGGATTGGAGTTGGAGTAAAGAGATAAATTTTAATGCTTAGAAATATTCCTAGAATTTATTTAAGATAAATAATAAGTTAAATTAATGTGAAAGAAGGTTTAAGGAACTATTTGAGTAATTTAAGATAAGTAGTAAATAAAGTTCAACAATTAATTTCTTAATTCACTAAAGTATTTAATGAGTAGATAAAACTCTAAAGAATTAAAATACAAGATTTAAGAAATATTTCCCCTCCATTTTAATTGCAATTTTCGGCCCCCTCTTTATTTGGTTTAAAAATATTTGACAACCCATTTATTTGATATCTTTCTCTATCCACTTCATGATATATAATTTTTAAAATTTTATTCAACACTAATTAATATTTAAGCAATATTCTACCATGTTATCTAGTAATATTTCCCTCCTTTTAATTAATAAAAATCGGCCACTACACTTGGAAGATTTGATTTAATTTACAACTCACAATTTAATTGACTTCTTTCCTTATCCATTTTTAGGAGAAATCCCCCCACCTTTTTAATTCCCCAATAATTAGTAATTAAACATTTTTCCACCCCACCATGCTAGCATAAATCGGTCATCCTTCATTTTAAAAGATTTTATAAGTTGGTCAACCCATTTCTTTATTATCCTTCCTTAACCTTTTCTAGGTAGATAATCCCTCAACTTTTTAATCACCAACAATTTAAATAATTAAACACTTTTCTACCTTATTTTGATTGACATGTTTCTGCCATTGCACTCATCAAATATCCCTCAAAATCTTTTTGATAGCAAATCATTCCATTATCTCACCAACAACTAAGATAGCAAGATTCATTCCTCCCTTTTATCTTGCAAACTTCCCATTCTCCTCCCTAGACATTTCCCTCTCTTCCAATCTCGAAATTCAGAGCATATTCAGAAGAAAACCCAGCCAAGAAATCGTGAGGTTCAAGAGAAAAATAAGAGAGGAAGTGAGAAAAGAAAAGAGCACTCCGTCTCCTCCGCGCCGCGTTGTCGTTTCGTTTGTTTTTCCTTCAAAACAAACTAAGGCATGTATATATCTTTTTTTACTCTTCAATCAAGCCATATAGGTATTTTTAAATATCACATGTACATTATTTAATTCCATGAAAACCGAAATACATATCAGTACTTTTCGAAAATCATGTGCAGAATTTTACGGTCACTTCATTGCTTCACGGTTTTGGGTATTGTTTGATGTTTTCAGTTGGTTGGCTCGTGTCCAGGCACCCAAGGCTGCATCTAGACATATCCTAGGACATGTTAGGACCATGTTGGTCCATTAGTTCAAATACCATGCATGCTGGAAATCGGATTTGACAGCAACTCCTCCCTAGTGTCATTTGTGTCCATTTTCGGTCATTTTGCTGTCAAGAGAGAGTTTCTGATCTTAGCTGCCCTAGGGGCTATAGCCATGGTTAGAACACCTCCTTATCATGTCTAAGACGTGACCAAGTCGGTATTTCAAAGCTTGGTCCATGATGGAATCGGTTTTTTTTTTTTAAATCAAAACAAGAACAGCCCCCTTCGACCCCTTCAATTTTCTGCATGTGTATATTTCGGTTTTGGTGGTGTGGTGTGAATCTTGTTTGGCCTCTGGCCCCTAGCCACGGTTCATACCATACCCCTTGATTTCTAGATCATGCCATGGTCAATCAAATGGCCACTGGAATGGCACGGGATAGCAAACGAAGCATTACTTCCCACGCACGCAAGGGTGCTCTCGGGTGGGACCTATCGGGTGATTCATGGAGTGGTTCGAATTGTGGCTGGCCTAGGGCCCTTAGCCATGGTTCAAAGCATACCCTAGGACATTGGTAAGAGGCTCTGGTTGGTGGTGCAAGCCCCAATGGCCGGTAGTCTCGAAAACGACGCAAGGAAACAAAGGCGCTGCTGCTGTATTTTGTGGACAGCAAGTGGTGCATTGGTTCAGAGGCTCGTTCGAGTTCTAGGTTGGCTTTTAGCCTATGGCCTTGGACTGTACAGTACCTCATTGAGTTATTAAGGTCATGTTTTTGACCGTTTGTGATTCAGTTAAGTTTAGAGGTCGTACGAGAAATTACGGTGCGATGTGCCAAATTGACTCTCGAAAGAGCGTTTCATGTTTTGGCCTCCATTCACAAAAATTTCGACTTGTATCATTTGTAGGAGCATTATTTCATCAATTTTGGCGTATTTTAATCATGACTAATTGATGGTTCGATGTTGGCTCGGGTTGGTAAGAAGTCATGATTAAATACTAAGTCATTGGGCGTAATTGTCTCGTTTTTGGATTCAATTACAAAGTTTGGTTAAATTAAATCATTTGCATATTTTCCATGTTATAATTAGGTTGCAGCGAGCCTGGGAACGGTCCAACCCATATGGTAAAATTAATACAGGATATTTAATTACGTTATTTAATTATATTACGTGCAAAAATATATATAATATTCATTTTTATGATTATGCGATATTACTTGTGGCCACTTCACTGTCATGGGATTATTACTTCATCCGGTGGTCACTTACCGGCTCAGTTCAGTTCATCCAGGTGGTCACTTACCGGTCAATTCAGTTCCACCCAGTATACTGTGGCATTAGTCTGATCAGACGCTCATTAATTCACCCGGTGGTCACTTACCGGTTCAGTTCAGTGCAGTTCATGGGACCACTTGCGTAGAACATAATCTCAACAGCAAAACTACGACATGTTATTTTATGACAAGGCTCTACGGAGCAAACATTTTTACTTATGATTTCAGTTCAGTTATGCACGTATTATAATTATTCATGACACGATATTTTACGTTATACCTCACGATATGATATTTTCACTTTGCATGCGATTTTATTATTTATTTACTTTTTATGTACGATATATGCATGCTAAGTCTTTAGACTCACTAGACTTGATTGTTGTAGGTACTGATGAGGTCGGGATCGAGGGCAGGGACCAGTGAGCCATCTTGGGTCAGCAGTAGTGGAACCCAAGGACCTCATTTTCAGCATTTACCATTTTTATGCTAAAAAATTTTTATCTTTTGTTGGATTATTTTTAAATTGCTATTTTGCCAACAATAATTACTTCCGCTGCTATTTTGAATATTTAAATATTGAATCTTTTTATCAATTTATTTATTTAAAGAGGCATTTTAATTAGTTAAAGAGAAAATTTTTAATTTTTCAGCAAATTTTGAAACACGAATTTTCGGGCGTTTATATGTTTAGAATATACAGTATTCCAAATATGAGTTTCATGATACTCATCATATGAGCATCTTATATTCTTTCTACTATTTGTATATTCAAGGATTTTATCTATGCAACTAGCATGGGTATACAGATAAATATGTGACAAAACAATAATTTCAAATATTATTAAAATAAAGATTATTTATACATAGAGTTTCATTGTGAACACTCGGCCAACACTTGGCTCGACGGGCACCTACTCTAACACCGGAATCTTATTCTAACACCAGGAGACATGAGAACCCGGCACCTTATTTCATGTCCGAGAGGCATGAAGATCTGATGCTTTTATAAGAATTAAATATCTTTCTATTGAACTCCAAGCATGACTGATCGGGACAGCGAGTTAGACTCTAGCCCGACTAATTAAGGAAGGGGTGGTGATACCCCGGAAGTGCCCGGGTCATGAATGACCCGTGACCCGGGACATTAAATGGGTCGTCTGAATCATGTTGAGTTTGCAGCAGGAGCTTATAAGTAGCCGGGCAGGTGAATGCCTAAGACATCTTCACCCCGGGCTTTCATAAAAGCTCTCGGGAGGCTTTCTACCCGGGCTATCTCGAAAGTAGCACATCACTTGAGTGCACCAGTATGTGATACATTATGTTTGGCAATCATTGATTTCATATTCACAGGGGTTTTAAGTGTAAGAAAATTTGTCAGAAGTATGGTATGGGCAGCCATCTTGCCCTAATTAGTAAGTGGACACTGAAAACAAGGTAATCATGGACTTGCTTCCTATAAATTGGAGGTATGATTTATATTCAAGGATCTTTTTGCATATTCACATATTCACTTATATTCACATATATACAAGCCTTTTTCATCTTCACCTGCTGACTAGAGCATCGGAATGGCTACGCCAGACACCCCTCTGGTGCTCATTCACGAGTTCATCTTCTTTTTTGCAGGATATAGTTGTAACAGCCATATCAACTATCACATAGATATACCTTCCCCTCAAGATATATTTTCTTGCTCATTTTTCCTTAAGAAAACTCTTATCCGATTCGGTGGATTGCCCCGACTCAACTCACCCAATTCACTAGGATTACATGTTCTCATGAATTGAGTAGTTTTTTTTATAATATTTATATGGAACAATTTCTTCACTGATGGAATTTACATCAGCTCCTGTATCAAGGAGTACTTCTATTGTAATTGTAAATTTTTTATTAATAATAAGTGTTCACTTCTTAGTATCACTTTTGAAAAATTATTTGATCAATTTTTTTGATCCAGGTCATTTGATTTATTTCATTTTCTTCTTTCGATAAAATATTTTCTTCTTCTTCATCAGAAGCAGAATCTTTTTTCCAAATATGATTATTATTAATACTAAGATTATTTACTCTTTCTTTTTAATATTTTATCTCAGATTTTATCTGATCTATTTCTCCTTTTAATTCAAAAATAATAGGTTCTCTTTCATTATGTTTTGTCTTTTCTAATATTTTATTATAAGGATATGATTCATGTTCTTTTACTATATTTTGTACAAGTTTAGTAGGCTTTTGATTTTACATATTTTTCAATAGCTTTTCTTAAATATAAAGACTGAGGGTTTTGATATGATGGGTGAAATAGAAAACGTTGCTCTATTATATAGAATTTGTTATAAAGTAATGAATTCAACCATTTCTAATTTTAGAATTGATGCTAATAAAATTAGTTCCAAGATAGGAGAAACTTCTCTTTTTATAACCGATATTAATAAAATTAATGTCATGATTCCCAACACAATTAATTGGAGTCAAGTCACTTTTCCAGAAATCTGGAAAATGGAAAATATTACTCCTTCTCTTAAAGAAGAGAATAAATATTAGAAAGTATTGTTCACTATGTTGATAGAGATGTTGAAATAAAATTCTCCTCCCTAAAACATATACGTATTAAATTACTTGAAGAAAGTAGAAATTTTACTTCTTCTATATCCGATTTTGAAAAAATAAGTATTTTTTGTATTCAACAAACCAATGAAAATATTTCTCAATCTGAATATAAGGCTGATCTGCCTAAATCTAGTAATTCTATATTTCAAAGAAGCTATTTTGTTAATAATAGAAATTCTATATCTCTTACCTTTTCTAATATGGGTTATAATGTTATTGTCATTAGTGATTATTCAGAAAGATAAAATTAAAAATCAAAATAAGAAAATATAGTTTTTAAGTTGTTTAAAACCAGAACAATAATCTTTATATTCTTTAAAATATAAAAAACGGGTAGAAGAAACTAAATCAAATCTAGATATTTTCAAATGGATGGAGAAGTTATATTTCCCAACAAGAAATAAGGAATTTCAAAATTTTTCTGATAAAGCTTTTATAAATATTCTTGAATCAACATATAAAATATATGTTCATGAAACAGGAAAAGAATCCCTTGATTTTCATCCCCCTTTTACTACTTTACAAATTAAAAAGGGTAATAAAGAAATTTTTGTTGTCCCTATAAAATCTGAGTCAGGAAATGGTAATTTTGACCATATAATTCAGCAAAATAATTTTACTTACTTTACATTCTTTAAGAAATCAATCTACCAATATAGAAATTATTTTTATCCGAATCTAAACAAAAAACTTCTAGTGGTGATAGTTCAAAAATATTAATGATAAAACATCCTCCTAATCTTAAAAAGAAAAATTTCTTTTAAGTTCTAAAAGAGATTAGATAGACTACAAAATATTAATATAAAAGAAAAGAGTTATGTTTCATTAATAACTAAAAATGAACAAACTGAAAAGTCTTCTAGTTTTTCTGATGAAGAAATGTAAATTAATAAAATGCATAAGGTGTCAATTGTAAAACATTTTTATAAAAAAAGAAACACCAATTGATCTTCAAATTGAAGAAAAGAAAGAATACGTTAAGTTTAACGGAGAAGTCATTATTGAATGGAATATAGTTGGAAAATCTAAATATCAAATAAAAATTGTTATTAAACAAATATTAATATACTTTTCTGTCGCTAAAATAAAAGGTAATAATGATAGGAAATTGTCCAAGACATTATTACTGGTTTTATTGGTCAATCTCATGGTTGGTGGGATTTTTATCATTCAAAAGAAGCAAAGAATAAAATTATTAATTCTTCCATAATTGATCTTAATGGTAGAGAAGAATATGGTGATGTAAATACACTTATTCATACTATATTATCTAATTTTATTGGAGTTAATGAGCTTCAATTAGATAGATTTAAAGAGCAATTAATGAATTTAAGATGTCCAGCAATATCTGAATTCAGATGGTATAAGGATGTTTTATGACAAAAGTTTTAACCAGAAATGACTGCAATGCAAATTTCTGGAAAGAAAAAACTCATTTCAGAACTTCCTATTCTTTTTGCTGAAAGAGTTAAAAACAAATTAAAATCCAAAACTCCAACAAATTCCATAGATTGGAATTCACTTACATACGGTGATCTATCTGCAGAAATAACTGCAGAATGAATAACTTTTTGCATTGAAATCAAGTTAAAAAGACAACGTGATATGGAAAAAGAAGAAAATCGAAATATTATAGGTGATTTTTGTGAACGAATAGATTTTCAACCAATACAATATTTTAAAAGGAATAAGAAAAAAAAAAGATTTTCTTTTAAAAGGAAAAAATATTATTCCAAAGATAAAAATAAATCTAAAAAATATTTCAAGAAAAAGTCTAAACAGACTATAAACAGTCAAAATAAAGTTCCAGTATAATGGAAATATGGAAAAATAGGACATAAGGCTAATAAATGTTATGGCAAGAAAAATATTAATAATCTTAATATAGACACTGATTCAAAAGAATCATTAATAAATACTCTTCTTAATAAAAAAAGGTGATTTATCACAAAAATAATTTTATATTAATATTATTGATGAGGAAATATCTGGAGAATCTAATAGTGATACTGAAAGAAAATCTGAAATATCAGAAACTAAAGTTTCTGATCCAGACTTTGATTTCAGTAAAAAAAATGACGTCTTCTCGAAATTCATTATCTGTTATCCTCGATCAAAATAAGTTAAATGAACCTAACTATTACGATTGGTTAAGGAATTTCAAAAAATGTTTCAAATTCCGAAAAGATAGCATATGTTCTCAAGAAAGCTCCTCCAAAAGAAGCAGCTGTCAATTCCCCTATTGAGGAATTGTCCAAGCTTGATAACTTGTGGGACCATGATCTTCAACCTAAGAGCTATTTGCTAATTTCTATGTCAAACGAGCTGCAGAGGTGGTTTGAGTAAGCTGTAAATGTTGCTCACATTTACGGCCACCTACAAGAGTCGTATGATGAACAAACGCATCCACAGAGGAACGCTACTTCCAAGAAGCTCATAACATCACGCTTGCGAGAAAGGCCTCGGTCCATGAGCATGGCCTGAGGATGATTGGGCTTATTGAAAATCTAGTGGGCTTGGACCTTGTAATCCCCAATGAATTGTCCAGGGACATTGTCATCTTCGTTTGATGGGTTTATAGTGAACCTCAACATAAACAAGTTGGAGGCTAGCCTTGAAAAGTTGGTCAACATGCTGACTATTTTGAAGCCACCATCTAGAAGGAAAAACATGTTTTCTTCGTGGGCTCTTCGTCTGGGACAAAGAAATAGCCAAAAAAGAAGGGTAAGAAGTGTTCTCATCATTAGAATAAAAACTAACCCAGTAAGAAGCAAGAGGTCAACACTTTTAAAGGGACCCAAAAACCTGACAAGGAGAAGGCGTTTGCTTCCACTACAAGAAGCCTGGACACTGGAGGAGTTTTTTTGCAAAAAGTATATTGCCCAGAACGGTTCTGGCAATGATATGTTTTATATTGAAATAAATGCTTCAATTAATTCAAGATCTTGTGTATTGGATACAGGATGTGGATTTCATTTATGCAATAATTTAAGGCGACGAAAAAAGGATGCGGAAATGTGAAACCCTCTTGAAGATGGGCAATGGAGCAAAGGTTATTGTAATGGCCATTGGATATTTTTATTTAACATTAAACAATAATTTTGAGTTATATTTTAGATATGTATTATATGTTCCAGATTTGGTTAAAAATATTATTTTCATTTTTGTGCTTGATAAAGATGGTTTTTCTTGTTTATTTAGCAAATGTGTTTGCAATATTTATAAGAACGGAATGTTTGATTGGAATGGATAAAATACAAAACAATCTCTATAACTTAAAAATAAAAGATATTCCATGTACAGGTAAACACGATAACAACAAAGAAAAACAAAAGTAAACGAGTTTGAATCAAGCACACTTGTGGCACGCGAGACTATGACATATTTTCAAAAGAAGGATGCACAAGCTAGTGGGAGAGAGCATGTTTGACTCGTCAGACATAAACTCTCTAGGGACATGTGAGTCGTGTCTGAAAGGAAAGATGACCATTTTCTAGGAAAAGTGGAACGTGCACATGATCTAATGGATTTGATCCATACAGATGTATATGTCCTGCAAGGTGTTAGTACCAAATATGATCAATCCTACTTCATTACCTTTACAGTTGACCATTCGAGGTACGAGTATATGTTTTTAATAAATAAAAGTCTGAAATCTTTGTAAGGTTCAAAGAATTCAGAGCAGAAGTTGAAATGTTTGCTACTCGTTTTTTTAAAAAGTATACTAGAGAATTTTTTTTCCTTTTTTTTAATAACTTTCGGCCATATATATATACATATATATATATATATATATGTATATATAATATATATATACACTTTGCAACATTTAAAATAAATCAACCAACTATTTTACTCAAAAATCCAAAAGTGCAGTGCAAATGTAAAATCGTCAAATCAGAACCTAAAACTGGCATTTTTTCAAAAATAGCAGAAACTCTTAAATCTTTTAAAAACTACTCAACAGCATAAAATTCATAAAATATTTAAAGTATTGTAAAATCATCTTAGTACGGAAAAACTAGCTAAGGTCTTTGGGTTAAGTGCACCATCAGTCCATCCAGTTCAACCATCAAGTTCTCCAATATCATTAAAAATATCATCACCTACATCATTCACACCTAGTGAATCTATTGACTCAACAAACCTTAACCGTTATAACAAGTATACATATACATCTACAAGCAATCAGTGAAAAATAATTTTATTAAAATAGCTTTCATGAACAACATAACTTAAAACATTTTTCCTCTCATCATAACATTTCCTTTCATCATATATATATATATATATATATATATGTTTCCTTTTATTGAATTCATATTATTAATTGTGACTTTCGTCTCAGCTGTAGGTCGATTGATCAATCTTACGCATAACCATGGTACCAGGCGGCGGGGACATCAGCGACACTCTCACCCGTCAACTGAGCCTTGGATTGACATATCATCATATCCTTTCGTATTTGATTCGTATTATTCATAATCAAATCACCTCTTTCAAAACCTTTCATCATATCTATCACTTATAAAAATTCATGCATAATATCATTTCATTTTAAACCAAGTATGCAACACGTCCTTTAGCTTTATCTTTTTCCATCATAAAACTCCATAACATTTTAACATAAACATTTTAATATTCATTATAGTATTCAGGGCACTGCCAGGACATCCAATAATTTTAGGTGTAAAATGACCGTTTTGCCCCTGAAACCCTAACTTTCTCAATTTACCCTTGGACCTTAAAACGACGACCCGAATCTATCCAAACTCAACTTAACACCTTAAAATACACCCATAAAAATTTCTTAAATTTAAACTTAAGCTCCTCGACTAATTTTTAAATTCGTTTTAAAATCTACACCTTCATCATCGTTTTAACCCGAATCAACTCGAAACTTAACAAAACTTTACCGAACTTGAACCAAAGCTTGTTAAAACCTACCTAACCATTTTCCATCTCAAATCAAGCCATTTAAGACCTTTGAAAAAACCTACGAAGCTTCTGAATTTTCTGCCCCAATTCGACCAAACCCTAGCCCTAGCAAACCATAATATCCTTTGATCCTAGCACTTCACCGACCCAACCAGATACTAGCTGACCCTGTTGGGACCATAACCAAACCCATTAGACCCTTCCTATACCAGCCCTTCAGCCCATGCATGCTAGAGACCTCAACATGTCAACTACAAGACCCGCGCGACCCCAACTCATGCCTACAGCCCTCCTTCACGCACCACGTGGTACCAGCCATCTAGAGCATGACTAGACCCTCTTAAGACCGTGGGCCATGTCCCAACAGCATATCACAGTCACCCCTTCAAGAGCCATAAAACTGAGCCCTAGTTCCTTTAAAACTCAAAGAATACGTGCAGCTCTTCCCTAGCCTCTTCCAGCCCTGAACAATGCCCCTTATCACCCTTAAACCTCTAAAAACATCACTTATAATGACCCTACCACGGCAGCCCCTTTGTGCATCAAAAACATGAATTTAAAAGCATAAAATCTCAATTTTTATCATGTATATGTCTCAAAAACGAAAATAAATAAGGGAAGATCATATTTTCGATGCAACCATGATTAAACACACATAATATGGTATGAACGATGAGTAAAGAGAGATTAAGGCGTGCCTTTGCATGTTTCACTGTACGAAAAAAATTCTAGAGGCGAAGAACGTTGGCTGGGGGACGAGGGATCCTTGCTGCGTTTTTCCCTTAAGAAATCACGTGGAAACCTTCAAAACGTGAGGTGTGCATGTGCCTGCTTGTGTGCGTGAGTTATGATGTATGAAACTAGGGTTTTAGAGGCCTTATTTTAAATAAAATACTTGACAAGTTTAGGTCCAATAACCTTAATATAATAGACTCATTAGGCCCATTATAAAGTAGGTAATATATTTTGTTTAGGATTGTTTTTGAAAATATTGGCCGAGTTCCCAAAAAGTTCTCATTTTTGTCGAAAATCGATTACCTATTTAAAATATAACTCGGCGTGTAAAAACACCTCAAAAGCATCATTTTCAAAAAAAAAAATTAATTATACTATATATTAAATAATTAAAAATAATAATTTAATAAAAATACTTTCTCCTAGACGGTCTCTGGTCTCTGTTACTCGAACGCGTCTTGAATAACCCTTAATAACACAGTTTTATACATTCTAATAGAAAACCATATTTTAAACATGTAAACATGCCTATCACATTTAATTAATGCAATTAAAACAATTTAGTTAGGTATTTTCTATTTTTTTTGCATGCTGTTGGATTACGTTATCGCATTTTGGACCTTACAATTCCTCCATTCCTTAAATGAAATTTCGTCCTCGAAATGAAAAATTACCGAATAACTTTGGGTAGCGACTCCTCATGTCAGTCTTGGTCTCCCTAGTAGCTTCCTCCTTCGAATGATTTTGCCACTTGACTTTGACCATTTGAATAACTTTATTTCAGAGCCTTCTTTCTTGCCTATCTAGAATTTGTATAGATTTTTCCTCATATGACATATTTGGGGTCAACTGCAAAGTTTCATGATTCAGTACATATGAAGGATTCGACATGAATTTCGCAGCATCAAGATATGGAACACATTTTGCACTCCAGACATCATTGGTGGCAAAGCCACTCTATAGGCTAATGTTCCAATCATCTCTAGAATCTGAAACAGTCCTATGAACCTCGGAATGAGTTTTACTTTCTTTCCAAATCTCATAACACCCATCATAGGTGCTACTTTAACAAATACGTGGTCACCCACTGCAAACTCTAGCTTCCTTTGTCGCTTGTCAGCATAGCTTTTCTGGCGGCTTTGAGCAGTCTTCATCATATCTCGGATTTTGACTACTAGCTCTGTTGTATGCTTGATCAAGTCCGGACAGAATTCTCCTCTTTCACAAACCTCGTCCCAATGTATCGGTGATCTATACTTCCTTCTATAAAGTGCCTCGTAAGAAGCCATACCTATAGATGACTGGTAGCTATTGTTATAGGTGAACTCCACTAGGGGTAACTTCGGTTCCCAACTTCCTTGGGAATTTATCACACAAGCTCGGAGTAGATCCTCCAAAATTGGAATCACCATTTTGTTCCCATCGCTAAATGCAGAATCTTCTATAAGGACGATGTGAACTTCTGATCTCTGTCCGAAACAATAGATACTGGAATCCCATGCAGTCGGACTATCTCTCAAATATATAGATCTGCATATTGTGTCATGGTGAATGTCGTCTTAATAGGTAGAAAGTGTACTGATTTCGTAAGAAGGTCAACTATAACCCAAATGACAATGAATCCCCTGATAGTCCTTTACAATCCTACTACAAAATCCATGGTGATATTTTCTCATTTCCACTCGGGAATAGGAAGTTTTAAGCTTCCCAGCTGGCCTTCGATGATCTATCTTAACTTTCTGGCATGTCAAACACTCGGACACAAAACGCAATATTTCTCGCTTCATGCCCGACTACCAATATAATAATTGTAATCCTTATACATCTTCATACTTCCAGGATGAATGGAGTATGGGGTATTGTGAGCTTCCTTCATAATAATCTCTCTCCGTAATCGCCATTAGGAACCCATAGTCAATCTCGATATCAAACTATGCCATCCTCCTCGGAATACAGCTTCCGGCCTTTAGATTCGTCTCTCAGTCTCCATTTTTGTAACTTTTCATCAGATGATTGACCTTCACGGATTCTATCCCTCAGGGTCGACTGAACTGTCATAGTAGCAAGGTTAGGAGCCTCGTTCCTAGCATACACTACAAGCTAGAATCACTGAATCTTTGGATGCAATGGTTTCTAAACTGTCAAATGAGTAATAATTGTTGTCTTTCTACTCAAAACATACACGGCTACATTAGCCTTCCCTGAATGGAAGCTAATATTGTAGTCGTAGTCCACCAATTCTAACCATCTTTGTTGCCTCATATTCAACTCTTTTTGGGTGAAAAAGTACTTCAAGCTTTTATGGTAAGTGAAAATGTTGTATTTATCCCCATATAAGTAATGTCTCCAAATCTTTAATGCAAAAATTACTGCTGCAAGCTTGAGATCATGAGTCGGGTAATTCTTCCCATGAACCTTTTGGTGTCTAGATGCATATGCTATCACTCGATCATTCTGTATTAGAACTGCAACTAAACCAAGCTTCTAAGCATCCGTATAGAGTACATACTCTCATTGCCTTGATGGGATCGATAGAACTGGCACTGAAGTCAAAGCTTGCTTCACCTTCTCGAAACTCTCATGGCAGTTTGATCCCCAAATAAACTTCGCATTTTTCTTCGTCAAGGCGGTAAGGGTACAGCAAAAGAGGAGAAACCTTGAATGAACTTCCGGTAATAGATAGATAGACCCAAGAAACTATGGATCTCAGTCACGCTTTTAGGTACTAGCTACTCTCTAACTGCCTCGACCTTGCTGTGATCGACCTCAACTCCATCTCTAAATATAATGTGGCCTAAGAACCCACTCTCTCGAGCCAAAACTCTCACTTGATGAACATAGAGAACATTTTTCTATCTTGCAATATCTGTAAAGTTGTTATTAAGTGCTGACTATGCTCTTATTTGCTTCTTGAGTAAATCAGAATATCATCTATAAAGACTGTGATAAACGGATCTAGATACGGCTGAAAGACGCGATTCATGAGATCTATGAAGATCGTTGGCGCATTGGTCAAACCCGAATAGCATCACCATAAACTCGTAGTGCCTGTATTGAGTTCTGAAATCCGTCTTATGAACATCAAACACCTTCACCTTCAGCTGATGGTATCCCGAACGAAGATCTATCTTCGAGAAAATCGAAGCTCCTTGCAAGTGATCAAACAAGTCTTTGATTCTAGTCAGGGGATACTTATTCTTGATGGTGACTCTGTTCATCTCTCTATATTCAATACAGAGTCGCATAATTTTATCCTTCTTCTTTATGAATAATAATGGTGCGCCCCATGGAGAACAACTCGTGCGAATAAAACCCTTGTCCAACAACTTTTGAATTTGATAATTCAACTCTTTCATCTCGGCGGGTGATAGACGATAGGGTGCCTTAGAAATTGGCACTCTATGCAACATCAAATCAATAGAAAAATTGAACTCTCGGTCTGATGAAATGCCAGAAACGTCCTCAGGAAAGACACTAGGAAAGTCTCTGACAACCTCAACATCCCCTAGCTTCTGACTGACAGGAACATGTGCTGAAATAACACATGCTAGAAAAGCTTTGGAGCCTCGTCTCATAAGATTCTCGCACAGACGTAGGAGATAATGTGCGGCATTTGCTTGTTCCTTGCTACCTCAAAGACGAAAGATTTCCAATTGGGTGGACAAATAGATACTGAACTCTGCCAAAAATCTATTGAAGCTCCATTCGAAGATAGCCAATCCATGCCAAGAATGATGTCGAATTCTGGCATTGGGAGTACTATAAGATCTGCTCGAACAACATCATTTTGCAAACGAAGCTCCAAATTTTTCACAATGCTTGTAGTAACCATCTGATCACCAGAAGGAATAGAAATTGTAAAGCCCAATTCCAAATCCTCGGTTATAATTTTTAGTCGCTTGATGAACGTCTCGGATATGAATGTGTGGCTCCCGAATCCTGTAATGCAGTGGTAGCTACACCTAAAATGAATATCCTTCTTGCGACAATTATACCATCAAATCTAATTTTGCCGAAACTTAAAGTATTTCTATCATTATTTACCCAATATTTTCTAAAATTACATCACTTAGCCATTATAATTATCGAAAATACACAATTGTTCCCAAATTATTTTCGAAAATCGCATTTCTATCCCTTAAGTTTAGAAATTCTTCATATTTGTCACTTAAATTTTCGAAAATTGCATCTAAAACCCAATTAATTTCGAATTCAATCAATTACGGCTCTATCCCCTTCAAAATTACTACTTTTTCCCCTAAATTCAATAAATTTCTGAAATAGCCATGTTTATCTAGAATTCAAAGAACATCCCCTGAACTTTCAAAACTTTGCAATTTAGTCCCTGCAATTTTTGTAAATTCCAGATTTCACCTTTGAATTTTCGGTCATCACAATTCCTATCCCTGGACTTCTTAAAAAATATGGTTTGACCCCTTAAATTTGGCCTAGTTCAATTTGCCCTTAAAACTTTAGTTTTTTCGCATTTTAACCCCTACAATTTTCAATTTTTTCAATACATGCCCCATAAATTTGATCCCTTCATTTTAAGCCCTAAAATTATTTTTTTGATTCAATTGATTCCTTAAGCCCTAAAATTATTTTTTTGATTCAATTGATTCCTTTGCATTATTAAAGCTTATATTTTGTGCCTAATTTTATAATTTTCAATATCATCTCTTAAATCCAACTAAGGTAGAGCATGCAACCTATTTTATTCTAGGTTCTCAATAACCCAATCAATTCACATACCAATTTAACATTTTATGCAACAAAAACAATATAAAAATGTAAAACAACTAGGTTACCAGTAATCAGAGTCATGTCTAGCCCTTCCTCAACCTCCTCAGCATGCATAATATAAGCTCTGCCAATAGTTGGTCATTTATTTTTTGAGTAGTCAACAGCTTTATATCCTTCCTCCTTGCATATGAAGCACTTATATTTTTCCCACATGCACTTGCCAAGGTGTGGGCGATTGCATTCTTTGCAGAGTGACATTTCTTTAGGTTTTGGGGATCCAGACTGTGGTGGCTTCTGTTGCGCTGGTTCCTTCAACTGTCCTTGGGGCTTTTGCTACCCTTGAGCTTTGAGATATCCCGTAAATTGCCTCTTGACTGGCTAGAGTTCTGCTGGTGCTATTGCCTCTTCCGCTACATCTCTAAGTCAACTTTCAGGGCTTGCTCATCTTGGAAAACACAAGCAGTGGCAGCTGCATAATCCACTGGTCGCATCAACATCACATAACGGCGTATAGTAGGTTGAAGGCCATCCAAGAAGTGCCTCAGTTTCTCAGCAGCATCCCTAGCAATAAGGGGCACAAAGTGGCAACCCCTATCAAACTTACTAACGAACTCATCCACAAACATTTCTCCCTGATGGAGAGTCATAAACTTCTTCTTCAAGCTTCCTCAGACGTCAGCTGTAAAATACTTCTCATAGAAAATTTTCTTGAATTGAGCCCAAGTGAGGGTGGCTAGATTGACACCATATTCAGCTCCACCCCACCAAAGGGAAGCATCATCTCGCATCATATAAGTAGCACACCTAACTCGGTTAGCATCTCTCATATTCATATAACGGAAATGCACCTAAAGAGATCTAATCCAACCCTCAGGAACAAATGGATCGGTGGTGACAGAAAACTCCTTCGGACCCAGCCTCCGAAACTAATCATACATGTCGTCCTGTGGCCTCGGAGCCTGCTCCTCTAAGAAACATGTCATACCCTCTAGAACACGTATAGCAGCATCCCCATTGGGAGGTGAGGGTGCATTCTCTCTACGATCCTCATGAGTCTCTGCTTGCCTATCAGTACCAGGTGCACGTATAGGAGGCATTATATCTGGACGTTTTACAAATCTAAGCGTAACCAACATGCATTTAAATCTAAACTTCTAACCATATATCATATAAAAATCCTTTATCGGACAACTTAAGAATAAATATAGATTAACTTCAAAAAACATTTAAACATGTAACTTAAGCATATAAATCATGCAAACATGTAAGTGCCATCCTAAAAATCATTTAAAGCATTTAAACTTACAGACTTAAAGCTTGAGGACTGTGCTTTCAAAAACTTGCGGTGGCACAACCCTTTGCAAAAATCCAAAAGTGCAGTGCAAACCTAAAATCGTCAAATCAAAACCTAAAGCTAACAATTTTTCAAAAAATAGCATAAACTCTTAAATTCTCTCAAAACCACTCAAAAGAATAAAAGCATAAAATCTTTAAAGTATTGTAAAATAATCATAATGCTGAAAAACTAGCTAAGGTTCTCGGGTTATGTGCACCGTCAGTCCAGCCCGTTCAACCATCAAGTCCTCCAATATCACTAAAAACATCCTCACATGTATCATTTACACCTAGAGAGTCTATTGACTTAGCAAACCTTAAATGTTATAACAAGAAATACATATACATCCATAAGCAACAGTGAAAAATAATTTATAAAATAGCTTTTCATGAACAAGTATAACTTAAAACCTTTTTCTTTTCATCATAACTTTTCCTTTCATCACATACATATATGTTTCCCTTTTATTGAATTCAGATCATTAATTGAGAATTTTGTCTCAGCTGTAGGTCGATTGATTAGTCTTACGTATAACCATGGTACCAGGCGACGGGGACATCAGCGACACTCTCACCCGTCATCTGAGCCTTGGCCTTACATATCATCGTATCCTTTCGTATTCAGTATTCATATTAGTCACAATAAAATCACCTCTTTCAAAATCTTTCATGGTATCCATCACTTATAAAAATTCAAGCATAACATCATTTCCTTTTAAACCAAGCATGCAACAAGTCTTTTAAATTTATCGTTTTTCATCAAAAAACTCCATAACCTTTTAAAATAAATATTTTAACATTCATCATAGTATGCAGGGCACTGCCATGACGTCTAACAATTTTCAGGTGTAAAATTACTGTTTTGACCGTGAAACCCTAACTTTCCCAATTTACCCTTGGACCTTAAAATGACGACCCGAATCAATTCAAACTTAAAATAACACCATAAAATAATCCCATAAACATTTCGTAAATGTATAATTTCCCAATTCGTTTTAAAACCTGAACCTACACCCCGGTTTTAACCCGAATCAAATCAAAACTTAACCAAACTTGAACCATAGCTTGTTAACAACGACCTAACCCTTTTCCATCCCAAATCAAGCAATTTAAGGCCCTTGAATACGCATAGGAAGCTTCTGAAGTTTATGCCCTAATTCGACCAAACCCTAGCCCTAGCAAACCATAATATCCTTCGATCCTAGCTTTTCAATTACCCAACCAAACCCTAGATGACTCTGATGGGACCCTTAGCCGAACCCCTTAGACCTTTCCTAGACCATCCCTTCAGCCCAGACATGCAAGAGACCTCAACATGTCAACTACAAGACCCGAGCGACCCCAACTCATTCCTACAACCTTGTTTCTTGCACCAGGTATGGTACCAGCCATCTAGGACATGACTAGACCCTCTTAGGACCCTCGATCATCCCAACAGCAGCTCGCAGCTGCCCCTGCAAGAGCCCTAAAATTGAGCCCTAGTTCCTTTAAACCCAAAGAATACGTGCAGCTCTTCCCTAGCCTCTTCCATCCCTGAACCATTCCCCTTATGACCCTTAAACCTACTGAAAAACATCCCTTCTAATGATCCTACCATGGCAGTCCCTTGGTTCATCAAAAAAATGAATTTAAAAGCATGAAACTCAAGTTTTATCATGTATATGTCTCAAAAATGAAAATAAATAAGGGGAGCTCATATTGTTCATGCAACCATGATTAAACGCACATAATATGGTATGAATGATGAGTACAGAAAGATTAAGGCGTTCCTTTGCGTGTTTCAAGCACGAAAACGATTCTATACGCGAAGAACATTGGTGGAAGGACGGGGGATCCTTGCTCCATCTTTCCCTTAAGTAATCACATGGAAGCCTTCTAAACGTGAGGTGTGTGCGTGCGTTGATGGAAAGCAAACCCTTAGGATTCAAGTTGCTTGTGCGCGTGAGTTATGACGTATGAAATTAGTGTTTTAGAGGCCTTATTTTAAATAAAATACTTGGTACAAGTTTAGGCTCAATAACCTTGGTATAATAGGCTCATTAGGCCAATTATAATTCAGGTAAAATATTTTGTTTAGGATAGTTTTCGAAAATATTAGTCGACTTCCCAAAAAGTCCTCATTTTTGTCGAAAATCGATTACTAGTTTAAAATATGATTCGACGTGTAAAAACACCTCAATAGAATTATTTTCGAAAATAACATATTAAATATACTATATTCATTTAATAAAAATATTTTCCATTTACGGTCACCGGTCCCCGTTCTTCGATCGCATCTCGAATAGCCCTTAAAAACACAGTTTTCTGCATTCTAATAGAAAACTATATTTAAACATGTAAACATGTCTACCACATTCAACTAATGCAATTAAAACAATTCAATTAGGTATTTTCTATTTTTTCTAGATTTGCATGCAGTTAGATTACATTATCGCATTTTGGACCTTACAGAAGTAGGGAAACAATTAGGAAAGAATATTAAAACACTTCGATCAGATCAAGGTGGAGAACACTTAAGTACTTAGTTTCAAGACTATCTTAAAGAGAATGAGATTCTCTCACAGTGGACTTCTCCTGCCACACCCCAGTTGAATGGTGTGTCAGAAAGTCGTAATCTGACATTGATGGATATAGTTCGATCTATGATGGGATTCATTGAATTGCTGCCATACCTTGGGGGATTTACACTTGAAACAGCTACAAAGTTGTTGAACCCAGTCTATACAAAGTCAGTTGATAAAATTTCATATGAGATATGGATGAGAAAGCAACCAAAATATTCTTTCTTAAGAATATGAGAGTATCCTGTTTATGTGAAGTGAGAGACAAATATTATAGTAGAGCCACTTTGTACTACTTTATGGGATATCCAAAGAATTCTTTTGGATATTACATTGACCGATTAATTCGGTTGGGAATAAATTTAGCAAGCGGAATAGGTCAAGTTATAGTAAATAGACGATGAGCCCAAGTATCGATCACACAGAGACTATTATTCAAGTACTAAGATTTAAATTATGCAATTTAATCTAGGCAAACAATAACAAGTAATTTGGAGATAATTTAAACTAATTAAATTAAACTAAATTATGCTAAATTAATAATTAAGATAAAATTTGCAGAACAGGTTGGAACATGGAGATTTTCAATTTCAAAAAAATGACCGAGAACACACAACGGTACCAAAATTTGATTATTGCCACGTATTGGAATTAATCAACTACGGATTATTCAACGTCACAATGTAATTCCCTAATTCAACTATAAATCTATTTTTAGACTATATAATCCTATTTTCATTTAACAGTCCAATTATTTCTATTATAATTTAATTAAACAAAAACGTATTAATCAATTATGGAATCACAGCCGTCGCCTAAAATTGCACATTGAAACCGAATACTCTTTCTAGTCTGTTTAACCGTGTGTTGATTAATATTTTTTTGAAGCTTAATTCAACCTAATCTCTTTCGAGTCAGGATCAAACAGCAAACATGCAAATAATTGGCCAAATTAAATGCAAGCAATTTATGCAAACATTAATCAATAACATAAAATAAATTCATAAATCAATTAATCAAATAAATGAACAAAATCAATAGTTTGGCACTATCGTGGTCACGATCACAAAGAGAACTACTCCATAAATTCAAAACTAGAGAAGATTCTAATATTCGAATTCATGACTGAAATTAATAAAATAAGAGAGGAGAAAATCTCAGCGATGGCGCGTGAATCTTGCGCGTGAAGTGTGTTTTCCTCTCTTTTCTCCCAAGCCGCAACCATCTTCTCTCCAGTTCCAAAAGTGTCAAAAGTCCCTCAATATCTTAGGTTTTCCTCTTTTATATTTTCCTTCCAAAAAGCCCAGCCAAACATGTTCTTTTCGAGCCCATAATTAATATCTTCCAAAATTTCCAAAAATCTGCGCCAAATCTTAAGCTGATATCAAAGGGCACGGACCCCGTATATACCTCAGGGTCAGGGTCCATGCCTCTTCGCTGCAAAATTCTGTCCGAAAAACCATGGACATGGACCCTATGTAAGGATCCGGAGTGGGATCCGTGTAGACTCTGTAATTTTCATTCTCGAAGATAATGGACACGGACCCCGGGTACAGTTCCAGAAAGGGGTCCGTGCAGACTCTGTAGTTCTCTTTTTTGGGCTTCTATGACGCGGATCCTTACACAGGGTCTGTGTAGGGGACTGTGTCATCTCTTTGTGCTATTTCATATTTTTTTGGGTGTTTCTAACATGGCATTGCGAAAGCTTGACTTTCTTTCCCTTTCGTTGGCTTTTATCACTTTTTGGTCAAACCTGCAAATAGCAATAATAAAACGAAATAAGCGCAAAACTCAAAATAAAAACGCCAGATAAGCACGAATATGAAAAAATAAAGTCCCTAAAATGCTATAGAATTCGTGCTTATCAACTCCCCAACACTAGAACCTTTGTTGGTACTCGAACAAATCAGACATGAAATAAAGATGAGAAATATCTTAGATTCAGAACTCAAGTAATACAATCACAACTTCTCAATTTGTCAAATTCTATCACCCCCGGTCAAAAGATCATGCTTCGAATATCACAAGATTCGTTTTCGTTGCAAATTAAGATTCAACCATTACCTAGTGAAGATCAAAAGAATGAAATGTGTGTAGTGTGCAAGTCAGAACTCATACTCATCAACAGCTACTTGGTTTCAGGATAACTTATATTCATTTATTTCTTAAACGCCCCATATTCTTGACTTTCATACCCCTCTCTACTAAATGTAGAACGATCATGACTTGGTTAATAGGTCTTTTCAAGCTTATAATGTAAGGCCAAGGTTCACGACAACAATAAAAGGCATGTGAATCAAAAGTGAGAGAAAATAAACATATTCCTGCAGTGCATTCAATCAACCTTTAATTCGTCACCAATTATTGTATTTTTATCATCTTTAGAGGTCTATCATCTCCTTGTTTTTTAATGTCCTCCAACTTTCACCCACAGATTTCTCTGGTGTCCTCAACACCATAAACTTTTCCCCTTTTTTTCTTTTTATTTTTTTTTCATAATGAATCATCGACACCTTCAAACATATTTCTTCAACTCATTGGAGTATCTTGAATATTTCAACGTGTACAGAAGGTTTATTTCTCTCAAACGTAGGTAGAAAAAAATGTATAGTCTAAAATTCAGGTGGTTGATGTGGGACATTGAATAAATTACGAATTGGGTCTAATTCCGTGTCATTGACACATACCATTAGATTTTTACAGGCTCAAGAAGGGTTATTAGAGACAATAAATGATGTATCGGGTAGGCTTGAAAGGCTCAAACGGTCCAAAGATCGCCTAAATCATCCATAAGTCACCATTGTTTGTATTTTCGCATCGAGGGCTAATCATATGAGTTCTAGGTTTTTTTTTAAGATCACCTTGAACCAATTCACCATCAATGAGCAAAAGTCTGTCCACGTGCATGGAATGAAATGTCAATACAAAACTGGTTCATGTCTGACTCTCTCCTTGAAACTACGACTCCTCTCATTCAATACTAATCATGAAACGATTTCCCGGATGATCCAAAATCTAACAAATTAATCAGGCACTACAAGAAAAATGATTTTCCGCAGCACGTCATCAACAGCGTGCATTAAACGCACGCTGCGAATACTACTTTTCATGGCGTGCACCCATATGTGCGCCATTAATATTGTTGCACTTGATACTATTAACGGCGTGCATTAAAAGCATGCTGTGGATATTGCTATTGACGGCTTGCATTAAAAGCACGCTGCGGATAGTAACTTGATACTATTAACGGCATGCATTAAAAGCACGCTGCGGATATTATTATGAACGGCGTGCATTAAAAGCACGCTGCGGATAGTAATATCTGCAGCTTGCATTTATGTGTGCTGTTAATAAATTATATAAACGACAGCGCACAATAAAGGCACGCCGCCGTTAATAGTATTATTAACGGCGTGCAAGTTTATGTATGCTGTCGTAAGTAAATCATTTTTTTAAAAAAAAATCGTGTTCAGACATTAACGGCGTACATTAATCGTACGTCGTCAATAGTATTATTCACGGCATGCATATTATAAGCACGCTGCGGAAAATGAGTTCGAATTTTAACGTAGCAACGTCTTTAGTAAATCCGTCGCTAAAGTTAAAGTTGCGACGAATTTAAGGCCACATTTAGCGACGGTTTACAAGAAACTGTCGCCGATTTAAGGCCACATTTAGCGACGGTATAGCATAAATCGTCGCCGATTTAAATCGGCGACGGTTAATAATTAACCGTCGCTAATATACTCACATCGGCGACCGTTTAGTAACAAACCGTCGCTAAAAAATCGTAAATTCTTTATTTATTCCCGATCTCCGTTCCATTTTTTTCACAACACTTAAAATTTTTCTCTACTTACATGATTTTAGTTTCGATTTAAATACATGTTTTTGTTTCAATTTTTGGTCAATTTTTTAATTTTTAATTAAGATCATGAGTTTTTTTTAATTGTTAATTAAGATCATGAGTATTATTATTATAGTTGTATTGTATTTTTATAAAAATGTATTAAATTATAAAAGTAAATTTTTTTTTTTAAATTTACGCAAAATTTAGCGACGGTTTTTGAACTGTCGCGAAATTATAACACCGTCGCTAAATTTTAAGACCGTCGCTAAATTAGCGACGGTTTGGCCCTGTCGCCGTTTGCGACGGTTGTGTCGAAAAGTGTCGCTAATTTTTTTTGTTTTATGACTATTAACGGCGTACTTGTGCACGCCATAGAAAGTTGTATTAACAGCGTACATATGCACGCTGCCAATAGTTTAACTATCAATAGCATACTCTGCACGCCGTTATTAGACTAAACCGCAAGCGTAAATCGCACGCCGCCAATAGTGTCAAACTTAAGACGGCTTTCAACTTTACAGCGTGCGTCGCAGCGTGTCCGCGGCGCATATTGCACGCTGCGGAAGCCCCTTTTTCTTGTAGTGAGGTTATCATGTAAAACAAGAGATCTTTCTCTAGATATAGTCGCATCATACGTGAAAAGTGTTGTTAAGTGTTATGCAAAGATGTGTAACAAAACTGGCCCACCCCCCATACTTTGAAATCGACACTGTCATCAGTGTAAAGCGATGAAAACTGAAAAAGAGAAAGACAATTAAAGCAAAAACACTTCCTTGGTAAAACGTCGAGTAAGTAGCAAAAATGTGGTAAAAATCATCAACTCTTGAAAATAACGATATCGAATGCACAAAGAAATGTAAAAAGTATAGGAAAGGCAAACAAGCAAACGAATAAACCAAAAGAGGATAAGCATAAAGAATAAAATGGTCCAAATACAATAAAGTAATGTAGTCACTGAATAAGTCCCATAAAATCAACATCAAAATATGAACGAAATGATAAAAATGAGAAAACTTGTAAAATCATCCACAATCAGGAGTAATAGGGGCCGGTGATGTCCAGGAGGGGTCCCCAATCGAATTTATCAAATTCCGCCTAAGTGGAACCTCGCGATCGATCCTGTGGATGAACTGAACGTTCAACAATCACGGAATTGTCATTAAGCGCCGAGCACCACTAAAAATTTTCTCGGCTGGTAAATCGAGAGGCATCAAATGCTAACCTAGCGAAACTAGAAGAGGAGGAGGCACCGCCTCGTGTGCGCTTACTAGTCAGTTTTTGATGAGGCATTCCGACTCAATCAAATAAATCCAAACACACCAACCAATCTTAGTCACAACAACCCTGTCAATTTATGACAAGCAAACCGAAACAATTCACGAGCTTCTCCCAACGCACCACCGATAATTAACCAGCATCCAATGTGAATCAATCGACATGTTATATGCTCAAACAATAAATTATCCCGAAAACAGTACTAATAGTGGTAAAAATTCAACCCATGAACAATCAAAGTCCAACAACCCAACAACTGAAAAATAACACCCAATCAATAACCGAAATAACATGCAATAACCATACGGGTGGCACAAAATCACCAATGATGATAATCGGATATGGGAATGAAGGTGTAGCTACGTTTACCGGAAAGAAAATGGGAGGGTAGTGCACAGTGGTTGGAAGGCGTCTCGGTGGCGAGGTCGAGAAGCAGAGACGTGGCGGTGGGAGGCGGCGATGATATTGAGCGGTGGTGGTACACGATGGTGGTTGGCTGTGATGATGGTGTAGGAGAAGGGATGCGAATTAGGGATTTAGAGGTTTTGGAGGCGGAAGTCGGGGTTTTTTTTTTACCGAATGCTGTCAAAAATAGAAGACACGGACCCCGTACTAGGGTTTGTTTAGAGATCTTGGTATATGCGTGAAAATGGCTAATCTGGAAGTGGTGAACAGGGACACCGTGTAGGGGTCTGGGAACTGGTCCATGTAGACTCTGGAAATCAACAGGTTGGAAATACTTTGACACGGACCCAACCCCTTGTAGGGGTCTGGATATGGGTCCTTCGAGACACTGGGAAAAGGCAGTCACAAGATTGAAGAACACAGACCCCGTGTGGAGGTCCGTCTAGTGGTCCGGGCGTTTCTAATTTTTTTTTAAGAGTACCCTACACACACTTCGAACCAGACACATACTTCGAAGCCAGGAATTAACAATTCTATAAACCTACATATCAAAATTGAAACTTGATCAAGCACACAAGATGCAAGAATTGTACAGAAACTTCCCTGGCCTATTTGACGTTCTCAGTCCGCTGGTCACAATAGAATCCCCCCATACTTGAGAAATCCCACCGCTAGTGAATAACCTACATGCACCACCACTCACTGAGATTAGCTCAAGATGTATGCATAAAACAAAATGAAAGAAAACTAAATTAAAGATGAAAAAAAAATAAAACTAAACACTCGGTTGCCTCCCAACAAGCCCTAAATTTATAGTCTATAGCCCGACTGTGTTCCTTTATTCAATTTGGATCCTGCAGATCCATGGTGGTCAGCTCATCGGGCATAGTACCACCATGATAAATCTTCAACCTATGCCCATTCACCTTGAATGCTCCCGGTTCTTCACTAGTGATCTCCACTGTCCCGTAAGGGAAAAATTGCGTGATGGTGTATGGTCTTGACCACCGTGAACGCAACTTGCCTGGCATCAACTTCATTCGAGATTTATATAATAGTACCAGTTGTCCGACCAAAAATTCTCGATGGACGATGTTCTGATTATGCCAACGTATGGTCTTCTCCTTGTAAATCTTGGCGTTCTCATAAGCATCCAACCTAAACTCATCCAATTTATTCAGTTGCAGCACTCTCTCGTCACCTGTGGTTTAGCATCAAAATTCTAGAATTTATGAGCCCAATAAGCCCTATGTTCAAGTTCTACGGGTAGGTGACACGACTTCCCATACAATAATCTAAAAAGAGACATGCCAATTGGGGTTTTAAAAGCAGCGCGGTAACCCCAAAGTGCATCGTCGAGTTTTCTAGACCATTCTTTACTTGAAGCACCGATAGTCTTCTCAAGAATGCGTTTAATTTCTCTGTTCAATACCTCGACTTGGCCACTAGTTTGAGGATAATATGGTGTGGCCACCTTATGTCGGACCTCATAATTAGCCAACAGACTGTCAAATTGACGATTACAAAAATGAGTACCCCCATCGCTAATAATGGCTCTAGGTGTACCAAAACGTGAGAAAATGAACGACAACCCTAGAGTCATTAGTTTTGCATGCAAGTGCCTCCACACACTTAGACACGTAATCTACAGCCACCAAAATAAACTTGTTACCAAAAGAAACTGGGAATGGACCCATGAAATCTATACCCCACACATCAAATATCTCACACACCAAAATATTATTGAGAGGCAATTCAGGTCTCCTAGAGATATTACATGTGCGCTGACAATTTGGACATTTTGTAACATATTCATGCGCATTTTTAAACAGAGTAGGCCAATAAAAACAAGACTGGAGGACTTTTGACGCAGTTCTAGTGGCCTAAAATGGCCTCCAGCCGGACTAGCATGACAATGAAACAAAATTTCACTTACTTTTCCTGAGAACACATCAACGGATTATACTGTTGGATAGATAATTAACAAAATCGGCATACCACGGTAAACTGTTGAACTCAAAAAGTTGTTCATCTGGGAAATCATCGCGAAAAATTTCATTGCCTTGACTTGGATTTTCCAAACGCTAGAGATGTTATGTAATTTGGTTCTCTGTCCCCTTCCTATCGATTATCTCCAGGTCAAATTCCTGCAACAGAAAAATCAAGCGAATTAGCCTTGGTTTTGCATCCTTTTTGGCCATCAAGTAGTTCAAGGATGAATGGTCAGTGTGCACTACAACTTTGCTCCCTATCAAATATGATCTAAATTTATCCAGAGCAAAAACCACAGCAAGAAGCTCCTTCTCTATAGTGGCATAGTTCATTTGGGCAGATGACAGTGTCATACTAGCATAGTAGATGACATGGATGAATTTCTCCCTCTTTTGCCCCAAAACGGCCCCTAGAGCTGCGTCGCTTGCATCACACATCACCTCAAATGGTGACCCCCAATCAGGCGCTATCATCACAGGTACGGTGATCGATTTTTCCGTCAAAACCTGAAATGCCTGCACACACTCATCGGAGAAATCAAAGCGCACATCATTTATCAGCAAATTGGTTAGTGGCTTAGCAATGCAAGAAAAATCTTTTATAAAGCGTCTATAGAACCTTGCATGTCCTAGAAAACTATGCACTCCTGTTGTGGGGACCCAGACGCTAATCCTGTTCTTAATCATCATTGGGACTAATTAATCAATTATAAAACAGGGTCTAAATTTTTTTTTAAAATGCGGAACGTAGTGAAATAAAACATATATACATCTCAGTATAAAAGTACAAGTCCTGTACCACATACATTTATTCAACTAAGGGTTAACAGCTAATATCACGTGTCTAACCCTATCTCTAATTCAAGTCTGGAGCCTCCACTCTAATCACGATCTCTCTTCATCTCCTCAACCCTGAATCTGTCCCACCTGTTGTCATGCACACATACAAAACAAGACAACAGCCGGATAATTCCGGTGAGAATAAATCCCAGTATAAACAATGTAAACATGCAATCATATAAAAACATATACAAAAGCATATAACAATTATCATTCACATGATCTAAAACTGTAAATCAACTAGTCCTCAGTCACAGACTCGACTCAAACAACGCGTCGTCTCAGACTCGACTCAACTCTAACCTAGGGATCCCAATGTCTGGATATTGATAATTATATCGAATCTCAGTCGATAGGAATGAATCAACCCTAAACGACATCGATATAATTCATATATCCAGTGTCTGTGCGAAACAGCCACAGAATTGACGAATCAGTCAAGGATTAAGCGAATCAGCCAAACTAGACGAATCAGCCAGTAATTAAGCGAATCAGCCAAAGTTTAGACGATTCAGTTGATAACTAGACGAATCAGCCAATAACCAGACGAATCAGCCGGTGACTCGGCGAATCAGCCAACGACTAAACAATCAGTAGTCAATACATGCAGTGGCTATAAATCAATAGACTAAAAACATCAATCTCACCAATTACAAATATCAATGCAATAAACTAAGTATGTGATTTAGGGAAACTCGAGTCAAACCTCACTCGAGTTGTGCAATCCCAACTCAACATTAATTTATACCTTTCGTCGCACAATCTCTGTCGATGTCGAAGTCTCGATGTCAAAGTCGCCAATACAAATCTGAAATGGCATCATCAATGTACATTCTATCAAGCTCTAGTACATCTCAATACATATAGGAATCAATATTTCATTTCAATGCATTTCGACGGCATAACGACGGATTCTCAATATACCGATCAACTCATATAACATAATCAATATCAACAACTCATAATCTTCATCATAAACATATATAACTTCTGAAATCTGCATATCTCATTTCAATACATGCTGAAAATCATAACAATGTCATATGCTATCATTTTCTCGATCCGGTTTCGATTATACTATGTCCAACATGTCAAGAACACATAATAACAACCAATATCTGATTTCCCCAACATCTCAACTTCAAAACATGTTGAAAGTGAACAATAATTACATCCTCTTGTAGCCTTTGATGTAAGGAACACAATTATGAACTCGGATTGAAAATCAGATGGCTAATTCTTTCACAACTCAAAGTTTACTATGAAGAAAGCTTGAGGGAATTTCTGAAGTTCTCTCGATTCCCAGCTGCTGGAAGGAATGGAAATGAAGACACATACAATATATATGCATGGAAAGGACAAGTGTTATTATTTCTCAATAACCACGTTGCACCGCGGGTGCGGTGGCTTCTTGACCGCCGGTGCGGTCTGCTCTCGGCAGCCCTATCCAAAATGCAGAGCCATCGACCGCGGGGGCGCTCTGGTTGACACCGCGGGTGCGCTCAACCTACTGTAGCAGCACCGCGGGTGCGCTGCCTCTGGAACCGCGGGTGCGGTGCGGTGTTGCTACTGTAATTCTTCCATATTTCATGAGCCATAACCGCGGGTGCACTGCTTCTTGGACCATGGGTGCGGTGACTCTACTGTAAAAATGCCCATCTTTCTGTCCGTCAACCGCGGGTGCGGTCCTTTCCTTACCGCAGGTGCGGTCTATATTTCATGCACTACTTCATAATCTCATTTAGTGCTTCTCATTACATGTCATGCATACTCATATCTTCCGAATATCACATCAATGAAGACTAATAAATCTCGAGCCTTACATTTCTCCCCCTCTAAGAAATGATTTCGTCCTCGAAATCGCAAGTAATCAATTCAGACATATCAGAAGGAATGTATACAGAGTTTAAATCAAAAACTCATCTCAATGAATCCATTCTGAAATCTTAATCTCATTATCAGATTCTGTCTCTCAAGAAATATTTCTAATGCTCCGTTGACTTTACTGTATATGCAACAGTAGAATATTCTTCATTCTAAATTTTCTTCCTTTCACGGATCTCTGCTTCCAGACCGAAGTAGTCATTTAAGAAGCACAAAATCATAATACCACTCGAAATAATTCTGACAGAATCAATCTCACAATACTGGCTATACAACATCCGTATATACCAATCAACGGCTCATACCAAATCAATATTATTAGCGGATATCAAATCTGTTTATCCCAGTCAAGGATATATTAAATCTTCGGCCCCAAATACCAATCGTCATCATCCGACGTTGGCGTATTAAGTCTGTCTGGTCTGAGCTATCTTCATTCTCTTCTGAATTAGCTACCTTTTCTTTGTCATATCTCTGACCGTATCAAATCTTATCTCAGATATCTCCGAGATATTATTCTTATACCAAAGAAATCTGCAGTACTCACTGTACAATGTCTTATCTGCAACTATTTCATTACTCTTCTGATGGCTATTATCCTACTATAATTCATAGGATGACAATATGTCATATTAACTAGTGCTAGCATCCAGCACTGCCACTCCCTGGATATCTCTCAATATCCGGATAGTACACTCTGGCTATCTGTCAGTCGGTGGATAATATATGAATGAGTTTATGGTATGTTCTGCCACCACTACAAACTCAATCAAAATCCAAAATCTGATATAATCTACTCCCACATTCTGATCAATCTGACCATTTCTTTGACATCGATCTTTGTCATCTTGTACAAACTAATAGATATAGATTGAACAATCTGTCAATCACAATCATATCATATCACAATCTGGAAATTATTGCAGTAATCTTATTACGAAATTCATCGAAATATACTCCCCATGTCTAGTCAGAAATATAGCAATTCTGTCATAACTCTTCTGATTTCTATCTTTCTATCTTCATTTATTGGCGGTTCAGACATTTCAGTACAATTCTGCCATAACTGATTTAATCTGTCCATATCAAAACTATCTGTTCGAATTATCACATACTTTCTGTTACCTGAACGACTACTGAATCCATTTCTGTGCGCTTCTGATCCTATCTGTCATTTCCCATTTCGAACTATTTGGTATAAACAATCAGTTAATAATATAAATTAAAGAAAAATACCTACCTGGTATTCGGTTCTGATTATCGATATTAAATTCTGTTGTACAATTCTGAAACATTTGACATCACAAGATAATCATTCTCATATCGTAAAATCACATATCTGTCTCTCTGATCGATGCTCTGTTCTGATTATTGAAATTAAGCTCTGAACATTCTGATTATATTTCTGATCTACTGAAATTCTCGAATTCAACTCTGATTCGGATTGAACTGTATATAATCTCAACGGTTCACATTGATCTGTATCAAATACGGCTGTAGAAATATAGCAATACTCAGGCAGACACAAAATAACAATCGTATACGAAAATCTGTCAATTCAGACCAAACATAAATTTCTGACATTTCTGACATTTCTGCTCTTTCTGATATCTGTATTAGTCTTATCTACTGATCATGATCTCAACTGTGTCAAAATCAATCGGTATACTAACTTCAGATATCGCATATTCTGAATACAATCTGTTTCAAGCAGGATTCATATCTGAATAATTTCTGTATATAATAATCACAGTTCTCAGAGTATTCAACACAATCTTCAGATATTCGATTCAGTCAATCAGATGCTGTACGTATATCAAGCTATCATAGATACAACAAGCATGAAATCATCATAATATCTCTGAACATACTGAAACATGCCAAAGAGAACATTAAATCAGATGTAACTCCTGGTCGGTACTCTTCTACTGATCTTTCAATTCTTTCAGTGTCATTCTGTACATTTAATATCATTCTGTACTGAATTCTAAAACACAATCAGTACCTGGTATCAATTCAATTCTGAAATCTATCTTCTTAATACAAAACAATTCTGGAATCTTATCTGGCCGACATCAGCCAACTCGTACATCGCTGGCAAATCTGCCAATGCTACTATCACTCTCAAATCGGGGAGGTGGTTGCTGTGGTCTCGGTGCGGGAGGAATATCTGCAGCTCTTCTCTGCCTTATCAGGCCCGCTTCAGCGCCTTTTGCTCTATTCATGGCATCAGCAAAGTTATTCGGTCGCCCTGTGTTCACCAATGTAAATATATCGGGATGCTGATTAAAATTTTTTTTAAAGCTAAATTCAACCTATCCTCTTTCGAGTTAAGATCAAACAACAAACATGCAAATAATTGGCCAAATTAAATGCTAGAAATTTATAGCAAACATTAATCAATAACATAAAATAAATTCATAAGTCAATTAATCCAATAAATGAAAAAAATCAATAGTTTGGCCCTATCGTAGTCCTGATCACAAAGAGAACTACTTCATAAATTCAAAACTATAGAAGATTCTAATATTCGAATTCATGACTGAAATTAAAAAAATAAGAGAGTAGAAAATCTCAGCGATGACGCAGTGAATCTTGCGTGTTAAGTGCATTTTCTTCTCTTTCCTCCCAAGCCGCAGCTGTCTTCTCTCCAGTTCCAAAAGTGTCAAAAGTCCCTCAATATCTTAGGTTTTCTCTTTTATATTTTCCTTCCAAAAAGCCCATCCAAACATGTTATTTTCGAGCCCATAATTAATATCTTCCAAATTTTCCAAAAATATTCGCCAAATCTTATGCTGATATCAAAGGGCTCGGACCCCGTGTATACCTCAGGATCCGGGTCCGTTCCTCTTCGCTGCAAAATTCTGTCAGGAAAACCTTGGACACGGACCCTGTGTAATGATCTAGAGTGGGTTCCATGTAGACTTTGTAATTTTCTTTCTCGGAAGATAATGGACACGGACCCTTGGTACAGGTCCGGAAAGGGGTCTGTGTAGACTTTTTAGTTTTCTTCTTTGGGATCCTATGGCGCGGATCCTTGCACGAGGTCCGTGTAGGGGTCTGTGTCAGCTCTTTGTGCTATTTCCTATTTTTTCGGGTGTTTCTGAAATGACATTACGAAGCTTGACTTTCTTTTTCTTCCGTTGGCTTTTATCACTTTTTGATCAAACCTGCAAATAACAATAATAAAACGAATTAAACACAAAACTCGGAATAAAAACGCCAGATAAGCACGAATACGACAAAATAAAGTCCCTAAAATGCTATAGAATTCGTTCTTATCATACATCTATGATCCCAATGAAACAAATGTGTATGTTTTAAGAAATATCACATTCTTAGATAAGGAGTTTCTATTGAGTAAAAAATGTGGGATGATATAACTCGATGAGATTCGGGAATCGCCGACTACAGAAATACTAGAACCCACGAGATTCAAAAGATAAGCTCATTCCTTCAAGGAAGCATTTTTTGGTGTCGATTCATGTAAATGTCTTGAAGCCATGCAGTCCGAGATGGACTTCATGTATTCGAATCAAGTATGGTCCTCAGTAGATCCACCTGCAGGAATTGTTCATATATGATGGAAGTGGATTTATGATAAAGATAAAAAATTGTATATTAATTAAATTTTTTATAATATAAATTTATAGTTTTTGTTTTATTAAATGTTTAAATATTATATGTTTATAATAAATTGTATAAAATATAAGTTGTTGTGTAATTATAAGTTTTTACTATTTTTACAGGTTCGATAAAACAAGAATAACCTTGGCGTTGCAAATGGGATTAAGATGATTCTTGGACCTGTAGAAATTTGATGTTAATATCTACACTATTGGTGGCAAGCATGAGATAAAAATATTCTCACAAGTGGGATCAAATTAAGCAACAAATAAAGTTATCAAAGAAGTGGCAGTTTTACCATGCTCTAGCATTTTAAGTATATCTCTCAAATTACTTGATCAAATGGTAAAAAAAGAATATCACAATTCAAACAACTCAATTATCTACATGCTTTGTTTTATGTGGAAAAGAAAATTCGGATGGGAAGATTTTAAAACCTGATGTGTATTAAAATATAATTTATTGGAACACCAATGAAAACTTATGTGTAAAAAAATAATATTTTATTTGTGACTGTCTCCCCAAATTTAGCTATAAATAGGGGTGCATTGTAATGAATTCAATATCCTTATTTTATTAACAAACCTTTGAGTTCATAATATTTCTCTCTTTGTTTTTCCTTTATTTCTTCATTTAAATATAATTAGTATGTTAATTTTATATTCAAAGTTTTACACTTTGAATAATGAGTAGCTAACTTCCCAAAATTGAGATGAAAAAGTGAAACTCTTGGCATGATAATAAGGTTATTAAAATGTAAGAATCTATGTTTTATATTATTTAATCATTATTTAGTGTCATCTCATGGAATTGAAGTTGATAAAGCCAAAGTTGATGTCATTGCCAATTTACCCCCTCCAAAAATAATTAAAGAAATTCTCTCATTTTTGGGACATGCGGGATTTTAGAGGAGGTTTATAAAGGACTTTAGTTCAATCTCTAAACCCATTTGTAACCTCTTAACAAAAGACACTGCATTTGAGTGGACTCAAGAATGTCAAAATGCTTTTGATAAAATCATTTGACATTTAACATCAGCTCCTATCATGAAATCTCCTGATTGGTCTTTACCATTTGAAATCAAGTGCGACGCGAGTGATTATGCAGTCGGTGCAGTATTGGGTCAAAGAAGAAACGGTAAGCCTTATGTGATATATTATGCAAGTAAAACTTTAAACAACGCTCAAATGAATTACTCCACAACTGAAAAAGAACTACTTGCTATAATATTTGCATTAGATAAATTTCGTTCTTATTTGATTTGATCAACGACTATTGTGTTTACTGTGGGGACCCGGACGCTAACTCCATCTTATCAATCATCATTGGGATTAAATGGACCAATTAAATAAATTAGGTCGATTTTTTTTTAAAGTTGCAAATCTCATAAGCAAGAGTATAAAATATTACAACAAGTTATGCTCCTTCTTATTTAATTACAAGACCAAGTGCAATAACTACAACATGATCAAAAGTACAAGTCTTGTACAAAATAAAGTCATAACAAACTAGTGTTATCAACCACAAGTCAAGTGTATAACAACCAGTTCTACTTCTAAGTCCAGATCACCACTCTAATCTCGATCTTTCAAGCTGTTCTCGACCCTGATCCTGTCCCACCTGTTGTCATGCACACATACAAACACAACAACAGCCGGATAACTCCGGTGAAAAACATATTTCCCAGTATAAACAATTTATACATGTATTTCATACATAGATATACAGAAGCATATAATATTTGTAAAACAACATGTATTGTAATCTAATAAAACATAAAGGGATATCAACCTTTAAATCAAACTCTTATACTCTTAATCTTTGACTCGACTCTTATCTAAGGATCTCGGTTTGAATAAGAACGTAACAAGTCTCCCACCAACTCTTCCCAGCTAGGTGGTGGTACGTCCTTATTCCAAGACTCTGGCCCACTATATCGAATTTTACAATAGGAGTCGATCTTCTCCTAAGGACATCGATATAAACAAAATGTCCAGTGACTTGGCACCTCTGCCAAAGACTCATAACACATGCTTTGCTATAACTCAATAGTCTAAGCATATCAATCTCAATAATTTCAAACACGTCAAAGCAATAACAATATAGTATGTGGTTTTAGGAAACTCAAGCTATCTCTTACTCGAGTTATCTCTCCCGGTTTAACATTTATTTATACATTTCTTTTCTCGGGGTTTGGCTTTGGCTCGTTCTTCTATCGCTTTCGAAGACTTCAATACCAATCTGGAATCACATTCGAGAAGTACAATATCAACATACCCTCAAAACAAGACATGAGTTGATCACTCTCAATCTAATTCTATTTCAACAGCATAACAGCACAATGTCGCTATATCCAGCAACTCAGACATCAACAGATATAATTCACAGCTCATAATCAATCATAATTTCAACCCATAATATCAAATCTGCACAATCTCATTCAATATAGGCTGAAAATTTATAACAATTTTGTACCTGTCCGTTCTCCGATCTGGTTTCGATTATATGATTACCATAATCTCCATAACACATAATATCAATCAAACTATGATTTCATCAATACCAAAATTTCGAACCATACAGGAAAATAATAAAACTTACATCCTTTTGAAGCTCTTGACAAGAGAAGCATGGAACTAAACTCGGATTGAAAATCGGACGGTCGGATCTTGTACAATCCAAATTCTAAAGTGAAGAACTTGAGAATTCTTTCATGGAGGTCTCGGTTCTTTCCTCTGCCTTCTGAAGGAGAATGAAGGTTTGTTGAGGGTTAATACATGTTCCCATGCATGGCAAGACAAGTGTCACAATTTCATACAGCAATGCTCGTGCATATGCGCGCCCGGTCTGTTAGAGTAGGTGCACGTCGAGCCAAGTGTTGGCCGAGTGTTCACAATGAAACTCTATGTATAAACAGTCTTTATTTTGATAATATTTGAAATTATTTTTAGGCACTTCTTTACATGTATACCCATGTTAGTTGCATAGATAAAGCCCTTGAATATACAAATTGTAGAAAGAATATGAGATGCTCATATGATGAGTATCATGAAACTCATATTTGTAATACTGTATATTCTAAACAGTTCCTAGTCGATTCAGCCGCCGCTAAGAAGGATATAGGTCGCTCGAGTTTGAGACTAGTATCTGCGATGTGAGTACCGTGTTTCATTGGTAGGGGACATTGTGATGTCCGAGCATGCAGATAGGTGCTCCTGGTAGAGTGCACTGAACAACCCTCCATAAAGGACTTTCCAAGTGGTTCTCACTTATCGAGTGGAAAAGTCCTAGTTTATGGTTGTACACCATTAGTCCTCATGACCCGGGACAACATTGAGACTCTATATGCTAGCATTGCACTTTGACTTGTTTACCGACTCTTTAGGGGTCATCAGGTGGCAAGGTTGGGTGTTTTGTCGAAACATATAGGAATCGATGCATTGTAGTCGGGGATTCACCGCTTACCTTCGGGTATGGATATCCTATGTGTTCTCATGTATGTGTAGTATGAAATCTCTGATCAGAGTATGGTGGTAATTATGAAAGGGGTTTCAAAGATTATACCATCGATGCAACTACGACATGACACATAGTATCGATTCATTGACAACTCTCGATATACCAATGGTTGTCGAATCGATCGGGACATATGAGTTGAAGGGACCGCATCGTACGCTAACCATAATTGAATGGTTCTTGCAGGCACTATCATTTGATACCTAGGGAATCATGTAAGCGATGCTGCTAGGCGTTTAACATGATTGGTTGGGTACTATCAGACTTGAGTTCTGACATTCTTGTTATCAAGGAGTTGATAAGTAAGAATGGAGAAATTGGGGTATGCTCGTATAAGGACATGTTTAGTCCGAATCACATGGAGATGTGAACCCACGGCTAGTTGTATCAATGAACCATTTAGGGTCACACAAGTACTAGCTTTCTAGATCCCGTCGAGAAGTAAAATAGATCAATGTGTTGAACGGCTTATAAATGAGTTTATAAGCGTAAGCAAAAATAGAAGTATGACTTCTATGAGGGAAATGTAATTTTAATTTATGAATGTGCTCCTAAATTAAAAGTTGGCCAAATAAATAATGCATTTGGAAATTGTGATTTTCATAAACATTATTATGGACTAAATTAAATTAATTCAAGTGTTGAATTAATTTAACACTAGTGGGCCTAATAGAGTCCAAATAATTAAATTAATTCAAGTGTTGAATTAATTAAATAACATTGGGCCTTGTAAAGCCTAATTGTAAATAATTATTTAACTAGTGGGCTTGAGTAAAATCAAGTAAAGTTTAATTGGGCTCAAATATGTTTGAGACAATTAAATTAAAGTTCATGGGCCTTGTAATTGTTACAAGCCCACTCAATTGCATGCTTGGGAGGTGAAGAGTTGGGGAATACTTTTCATTAAAAAAATTTTATGGCATGCAACTTTTGCTTTTAGCTTTTTGCAGCCCCAAGGCAACTCATCCTCCCTTGTCTAGACAAGAAGTGGCCGAAACTTGAGCTAGTTTTTCTTCCAATTTTTCTCTCATTTTTGTTCTTCAATTGTTGGAGAAACAGTTCACTTCTCAAAGAAAAATCCTCATATTTTTCTAGTGCAAAATATGAGGGGATTTTCCTAGTTGGTGGTGGGCTTGATTTTTGAACAAGGAGTGTTCAAAGGAGAGCTTGTAAAAGGTCATCCCATCAAGAGCTAAGGTGTTTACACCTTAGTTGGAGCCATCATCAATCCATTGTGCTTGATAGGTAAATCTTTAAAACACCCTATGTATGACATTTTGTGTTTTGTATTTGCTACACACCTAGTACATGTGGTGCTCAAATTTCTCTTGCAAAAAACCGAAATTTTGAGCTTCTGTTGCGTTTCGAGCACCTAAAACCGATCCCCTTTCAAGTGGTATCCGAGCTATGGTTACTATTTTGGTGTAGCAAATACATAATATTATATTGAGGTCGATTTCTAACCGCATGAGATGATTTTTGCAACAAAATAAAAGGCCATGTGAGGGGTTATTTCGGGCAGCATGTTGCTGCCCATTTCGAGGGCTGCCCGAAACCCTCTATTTAAAATTAAAAAAAAAATTGTTGGCCGGAATCCGGCGACGGAGCTCCGGCGAAGGCGATGACGACTAGGGTTTTCAAAAGGTATTTTGAAATATCAAAGTGTCATGGGCCTTGAGTTGTTGGGCCATTGGATGGCTAACATATTTGTGAATTTAAATGGGCCAAAATATTTTTGGTGAAAAATGAATTTTTTGGGCCCTTAAGTTTAAATTTACAAAAGTTGCAAATATTTTCTCATAAAATAAATAATTGAAGTTGGACTTTAATTATTTATAGTAAATTGTGATTTACAAGAAATTCGGTTATAAATAAATTAATTGGAAAGTAGACAAAGGTGTTTGTATACTTTGTTAATTTAGTTTATAATCGTGGCGGTTAGTGATTGGATCAAGATATATAATATCGGATCAATTAATTATTGTGATAATTAATTGATGGTGTATGATATGTGATATTATGCATGAAGGATGATCAAAAGCCCAAGCTCAATTTGCTAGGTGTATGCTAGGTATTTTGTGTTGAATGATTGTAATAATTATCAATTTAAAAAGTGGGCTTGGTTTATGGCCCGTTCCCATCCCATGAGATGTATCCCTATTTGCCATGGATATTTATTTGTAAATATTAGTATAGTGGATGATCAAGATTGGAAGATGGTGGCCATGATGATTATGAAGATCGAAGACATGTAAATATTGGAAGCTAATGTAATAGTTGCATTTGCATCACATGCATTTTCCTAGGATTGGACCTAGGCCCGTGTTTAGCTCACACGGGCCATTAGTTTTGGGGCGATTGATCATCCTTGTTTTGTTTACTGTTTATAATATATGCATGATATGATATAAATAATGAGTATGTGCGTTATTATTATGATAATAACAAAGTTGCATGAATCCGACAAACATACGATCAAACATGGCAAGCTTTTAAATAAAATTAATGATGAGACCTTTCAAAATTAAAAACCCTCATTTTGAATAAGATTCAAAATTAATATCAAGCCCGAAAAGAGGAATTATAAATTTATTTATAATTTCCATGTCTTCCATCGACAATGGGTGCATGATGAACGCTACCCGTGCTCGGGGCTCGGCTCATATTATTGGGGGGGCCCTGGGTGCCGGAAAGCTGTGACATCCATTGACATGGTGACGTGAACTACGTGGAACTCCCATGATTTCGGCTCATATTATTGAGGGAACTCATGGCGACCGTCCATTAAGGTTCAACATCGATGGGTAAGGCTTGACACATGAAGATGAACGACTTCATATTATTGGGTCCTAATCAAACGTGAGACAAAGTTTACGTAAAGGGTTGCATGGTGATGCAATTTGAAACTACCTTTTAGGGATTGTGATTGGCTGATATTATTCGGGATCATAATTCGCTAATTGGACCTTGCGTACCTACTGAGGAAAGGAGTTTCCCGTTTTCACTAGAGGATAGTGAAAATGTCAAAACAGTGGGAGCGAAAATTTATAAAGTAAAAGTCCATACTTTATATCTTACTAAATATTTTAAAATAGTCATTAACATTTATCTGTTTACTTTTCAATATAATTTTTGACAATGTCTTCGATTCGCAATCCGCTGTCTGCTATACTCGAAAAACACGTATTAACCGGACCTAATTACCTCACTTGGCTAAGAAACCTAAAAATTGTCTTGAATTCGGAAAGGATAGCATATACACTGACTGAGTCGCCCCCTGTTGAGGCTCCGACTGACTGCACTCCTGAGGAATTGCAGACTTACAAGGAATGGTGTGACCATGACTTGAAAGTCAGGTGTTATATACAGGCTTCTATGATTGATGAGCTGCAGAGGCGTTTTGAGGATGCAAAGAATGCTGCTGACATTCATTTGCACCTCAAGGAGCTCTTTGGTGAGCAGACTCGGCCTCTTAGGCATGCTACCAGTCAAGGAGCTGATCACTTTGTGCATGCGAGATGGGGCCTCGGTCCATGAGCATGGCCTAAAGATGATTGGGCTCGTGGACAAGCTCATTGGCATGGATTTGATGTTGCCTTCGGAGCTGACCACCGACGTGTTGCTGTTGTCATTGCCTAGCTCATTTGATCCTTTTGTGGTGAACTTCAACATGAACAAGATAGAGCCGACCCTTGAGGAGTTGGTGAATATGCTTGTGACTTTTGAGTCCACTATCAAGAAAGAGAAGCCGGTTCTTTATGTGGGTTCTTCATCTAGTACGAAAATTGATCCACATGGGAAGGGAAAGAAGCGTTCTTTCCAACGTCCCAAGAAGAACTTGCCCTTGTTGAGGCAATCTCTGAATCCCGTCATGACAGCCACACCAGTTAAGGCTGACAAGACTAGTGATGTTTGTCATCACTGCAAGAAGCCTGGACATTGGAGGCGTAATTGCAAAGAATATCTTGCTCAGAAAAGTTCTGAAAATGGTATGTTCTACATTGAAGTAAACATTTCAATTAATTCTACTTCTTGGGTATTGGATACCGGCTGTGGCTCACATCTCTGTAATGATTTGCAGGGGATGGGAAGAAGTAGGAGACTTAGGGGAGGTGAGATCTTCTTGAGGATGGGCGATGGGGCAAGAGTTGCTGCCAAGGCTGTTGAAGATGTTTACTTATTGTTGAACAATAATTTTAAGTTAATTTTTAAGAGATGTTTTGTTTGTACCTGATTTGATGAAAAAAAATTGTTTCCATTTCTATGTTGATAAAGATGGATATTCTTGTTCTTTAGCAAAGGTGTTTGCAATATTTACAAGAATGAATGTTTGATTGGTACTGTTGAACTTGAAAACGATCTCTATAACTTAAAATTGAAAGATATTCCACTAAATGTCCATTCAAAGGCAGACACCATATGAGATATGGATGGGTAAGCCTCCCAAGTATTCTTATCTTAGAATATGGGGGTGCCCTGCTTGTATGAAGCAGGTAGTGGGAGATAAATTGGATAGTCGATCCATTTTATGCTACTTTGTGGGATGTCCAAAGAATTCGGTTGGATACTACTTCTATCATCCCCAAGAAACAAAAGTGTTTGTTTCTAGGAATGCAACCTTTTTGGAAAAGGAATTTCTTTTGGATAGAAAAGGGGAGATGATAGAACTCGAAGAGGTTCGAGAGACACCCACAATTATAGAACCCACACCCGAAGAGCCAAGAGAGGAGATACAAGTTCCTAGAAGATCCGAGAGAGTCTCGAGACCACCTATGAGGTATGGTCTGCTTCTTGAAGAAGTCCATGATAAGCCTAACCAAGGATGTGATCCAAGGACCTTCAAGGAAGCATTATTTGATGCCGATTCATCAAAGTGGCTTGAAGCAATGGAATCTGAGATGAATTCCATGCATTCGAACCAAGTGTGGAATCTCGTGGATCCACCTGAGGGAATTGTTCCCATATGGTGTAAATGGATTTACAAGAGGAAACTTAGGGCGGATGGGAAGGTATTGACCTTCAAAGCGCGATTGGTAGCAAAAGGATATACTCAAAGACAAGGAGTTGACTTTGAGGAAACCTTTTCTCCAGTTGCAATGTTCAAGTCCATAAGGATATTGCTAGCCATAGCTGCATGGTATGACTATGAGATATGGAAGATGGATGTTAAGACAGCCTTTCTTAATGGGGATATTAAGGAAGAGATTTACATGTCTCAACCTGAAGGGTTTACATCTATCGGAAGTGAGCATATGGTATGCAAACTTCAGAAATCTATTTATGGTCTAAAGCAGGCATCTAGGAGTTGGAACCTTAGATTCGATAGTACAATCAAAGAGTTTGGTTTTACTAAGAATCCTGAGTAACCCTGTGTGTATAAGAAGGTCAGTGGGAGTGCTGTGACATTCCTGGTGCTGTATGTTGATGACATTCTACTCATTGGGAATGATGTAGGAATGTTGCAATCAACTATGATATGGTTAGCGAGTAAGTTCTCGATGCAGGACTTGGGTGAAGCATCTTTTGTATTGGGAATACAGATCTATAGAGATAGATCAAGAAGATTGCTTGGTCTCACCCAGTCCACATACATTGATATCATCGTGAAGAGGTTCTCGATGGATGAGTCCAAGAGAGGACATTTACCAATGTGTCATGGCGTGTCCCTATCCAAGTCTATGTCTCCCAAGACTGATGCAGAGATAGAGGTGATGACACGCATTCTGTATGCATCTGCGATTGGTAGCATCATGTATGGGATGATATCTACACATCCTGACGTGGCTTTTGCACTAAGTGTAGTGAGTAGATATCAATCGAACCCTGATCTTCCACACTGGAAAGCTGTGAAAGACATCCTCAAGTATTTGAGAAGGACCAATAAGTTGTTCTTGGTCTATGGGGGTGGAGAACTGAAATTGGAAGGCTATACCGACTCTAGCTTCCAAAGCGATATCGATGACTTGAAGTCAACCTCTGGATTCATATTCATGCTCAATGGTGCTGCTGTCTCTTGGTAGAGTTCCAAGCAAGACAATACAGCGGATTCCACCACTGAGGTCCGAATATATTGCTGCATCAGATGCAGTAAAGGAGGTTGTTTGGATAAAGAATTTCGTCCAAGAAGTTGGACGTCATTCCTAATAGATTTCCTTCTGCCCCGGTGTTGTGTGACAACACGGGAGCTATAGCTCAAGCAAAGGAGCCAAGGTCTCATCAGATGTCCATACATGTATTGAGAAAGTACCACATCCTCCGAGAGATTGTGGAAAGAGGAGATGTCTCGATTGACAAAGTCGGCTCCGCAGATAATGTTGCTGATCCGCTAACTAAGCCTTTACCTGGACTATTATTATAGAAGCATCGCGAATCGATGGGTTTGAAGCATATGGGTAGTTGGCTCTAGTGCAAGTGGGAGATTGTTAGAGTAGGTGAACAATTTAATAATATTTAAAATTATTTTTAGACACTTCTTTATCTGTATACCCATGTTAGTTGCATAGATAAAGCCCTTAAATATACAAATTGTAGAAAGAATATGAGATGCTCATATGATGAGTATCATGAAACTCATATTTGTAATACTGTATATTCTAAACAGTTCCTAGTCGATTCAGCCGCCGCTAAGAAGGATATAGGTCGCTCGAGTTTGAGACTAGTATCTGCGATGTGAGTACCGTGTTTCATTGGTAGGGGACATTGTGATGTCCGAGCATGCAGATAGGTGCTCCTGGTAGAGTGCACTGAACAACCCTCCATAAAGGACTTTCCAAGTGGTTCTCACTTATCGAGTGGAAAAGTCCTAGTTTATGGTTGTACACCATTAGTCCTCATGACCCGGGACAACATTGAGACTCTATATGCTAGCATTGCACTTTGACTTGTTTATCGACTCTTTAGGGGTCATCAGGTGGCAAGGTTGGGTGTTTTGTCGAAACATATAGGAGTCGATGCATTGTAGTCGGGGATTCACCGCTTACCTTCGGGTATGGATATCCTATGTGTTCTCATGTATGTGTAGTATGAAATCTCTGATCAGAGTATGGTGGTAATTATGAAAGGGGTTTCAAAGATTACACCATCGATGCAACTACGACATGACACATAGTATCGATCCATTGACAACTCTCGATATACCAATGGTTGTCGAATCGATCGGGACATATGAGTTGAAGGGACCGCATCGTACGCTAACCATAATTGAATGGTTTTTGCAGGCACTATCATTTGATACCTAGGGAATCATGTAAGCGATGCTGCTAGGCGTTTAACATGATTGGTTGGGTACTATCAGACTTGAGTTCTGACATTCTTGTTATCAAGGAGTTGATAAGTAAGAATGGAGAAATTGGGGTATGCTCGTATAAGGACATGTTTAGTTCGAATCACATGGAGATGTGAACCCACGGCTAGTTGTATCAATGAACCATTGAGGGCCACACAAGTACTAGCATTCTAGATCCCGTCGAGAAGTAAAATAGATCAATGTGTTGAATGGCTTATAAATGAGTTTATAAGCGTAAGCAAAAATAGAAGTATGACTTCTATGAGGGAAATGTAATTTTAATTTATGAATGTGTTCCTAAATTAAAAGTTGGCCAAATAAATAATGTATTTGGAAATTGTGATTTTCATAAACATTATTATGGACTAAATTAAATTAATCCAAGTGTTGAATTAATTTAACACTAGTGGGCCTAATAGAGTCCAAATAATTAAATTAATTCAAGTGTTGAATTAATTAAATAACATTGGGCCTTGTAGAGCCTAAATGGAAATAATTATTCAACTAGTGGGCTTTAGTAAAATCAAGTAAAGTTTAATTGGGCTCAAATATGTTTGAGACAATTAAATTAAAGTCCATGGGCCTTGTATTTGTTACAAGCCCACTCAAATTGCATGCTTCGGAGGTGAAGAGTTGAAGAATATTTTTCATTAAAAAAATTGTATGGCATGCAACTTTTGCTTTTAGCTTTTTGCAGCCCCAAGGCAACTCATCCTCCCTTGTCTAGACAAGAAGTGGCCGAAACTTGAGCTAGTTTTTCTTCCAATTTTTCTCTCATTTTTGTTCTTAAATTGTTGGAGAAACAATTCACTTCTCAAAGAAAAATCCTCATATTTTTCTAGTGCAAAATATGATGGGATTTTCCTAGTTGGTGGTGGGCTTGATTTTTGAACAAGGAGTGTTCAAAGGAGAGCTTGTAGAAGATCATCCAATCAAGAGCTAAGGTTAAACACCTTAGTTGGAGCCATCATCAATCCATTGTGATTGATAGGTAAATCTTTAAAACACCCTATGTATGACATTTTGTGTTTTTGTATTTGCTACACACCTAGTACATGTGGGGCTCGAATTTCTCTTGCAAAAAACCGAAATTTTGAGCTTCCGTTGCGTTTCGAGCACCTAAAACCGATCCTCTTTCACGGTCATCGCGCATATGCACGAGACCTACTGTCTCGGCACATGATAAATCCATCTGCTCGCGCATATGCACGCCTCGTCTCGCGCTTATGCGCGAGGCTCTCTGTCTCGACACTTATGAAAGTCACCAGCTCGCGCATATGCGCGCCCCGTCTCGCGCATATGCGCGAGACTTACTGTCTCGGCATAATTGCAATTCACGAGCTCGCGCATATGCGTGCCCTGTCTCGCACATATGGGCGAGGTCTTTTGCCTCGGCCTTGGTTGCTCGCGCATATGCGCGAGGCCTTCTGTCCTCCCACATGAATCATATGTTTTCCCCATGTCTTCCTCGGCTTTTCCTTCTATAATCATGTCAATTCATAATTTAATAATCTCGGATTAAAAAGATAAAATCTCGGGCATTACAATTCTCCCCCTCTGAGACATTTTTCGTCCTCGAAATCGCAGGCAATCAAATCACATAATATAAGAACATATAACAGAAGCTAAATAAAAAACTCACGTCAATGAAATAACTCTGGAAATTTCTGTCTCATGTCTGATTCAGTTTCCTAGGTAGCTTCTTCAATGTCATGATGACTCCACTGAACTTTCACAAGCGGAATAGTCTTCGTTCGGAGCTGCTTTTCTTTACGATCTAGAATCTGGATCTGTTTTTCAAAATAACTCAGAGTTTCATCAAGTTCGGCCTCATCAGGCTGAAGAATATGAGAAGCATCGGGAAGATATTTCTGCAGCATAGACACATGAAAGACATCATGTATACCAGATAGAGAAGGAGGAATAGCGAGTCGATAGGCACGATCACCTACCTACTCAAGAATCTCATACGGCCCAATATAACGTGGAGAAAACTTCCCTCGTTTGCTAAATCTGACAACGCCTCTGAAATGAGAAATCTTCAAAAATACTCTATTTCCTTGCTCAAACTCTAACGATCGACGTCGAATATTTGCATATTTGTCCTGTCTGTTCTGAGCTGTCTTCATTCTCTGCTGAATCGTCATATCTCGAATCATATCAGGCCCAATTTCAAGTACCTCAGATATCTCATCCCAATAGAGAGGGGATTTGCACTTCTTGCCGTACAACGCTTCAAACGGAGCCATCTCTATACTCGTCTGATAGCTATTGTTGTACGAAAATTCACAAAGTGGCAAAGAATCTTGCCAACTAGTGCCAAAGTCTATCACTACAGCTCTAAGCATATCCTCCAACGTCTGGATAGTCCTCTCTGATTGTCTATCTGTCTGAGAATGATATGCAGTACTCAAATGTAATTTCATACCTAGAGCGTGTTGCAAACTGTGTGAAAAGTGTGAAGTAAATCAAGGATCACGATCTGATACGATGGACTTTGGCACGCCATGCAATCTGACCACTTCTCTTACATAAATCTTTGTCATCTGGTCGTGTCTGTATGTCATTCGGTAAGGAATAAAACACGCTGATTTGGTCAATCTATCAATAACGACCCAAATCGCATCACCACCTCCGGAGGATCGTGGTAGCTTCGTAACAAAATCCATGGAAATGTGATCCAATTTCCATTATGGAATAGATAAGCTATGCAACAGACCTCCTGGTTTCTTCCTTTCTGCTTTCACCTGTTGGCAATTCAAACATCTAGATACAAACTCTGCAATATCTGATTTCATCTGTTTCCATCAAAACTGTTTCTTCAGATCATTGTACATTTTTCTGCCACCAGGATGAATACTAAAACGAATATAGTGTGCCTCTGTCAAAATCTGGTGTCTCAAGTCTGAAACATCTGGCACTACAAGACGATTATTCACATATAACACATTATCACGAACCTGATATTCTGATTGATGCCCTGCTCTGACCATCGCAATCGAATTCTGAACATTCTGATCAGTTTTCTGTGTTTTTTTTATTCTTAAGATCAGCTCTGGTTCAACTTGAATGGCATAAAGTTTCAGAGGTTGACAATCTGTCTCAAATATTAATCCAGAAAGACAGCAATATTCAATCAAATTCGAGACACCAATCATCGATAGGGATAAAGAACATACCTTTCGACTCAGTGCATCAGCTGCTGCATTTGACTTCACCGGATAATATTTGATTTCACAATCAAAGTCTTTCAATAGATCAAGCCATCTACGTTGCCTCATATTCAGTTCTGACTGTGAAAAGAGATATTTCAAACTCTTGTAATCCGAATAAATTTTGAATTTCTCACCATATAGATAGTTTCGCAAAATCTTCAATGCAAATACGATAGCAGCCAATTCAAGATCATGAATCAGGTAGCGAATCTCATGTGTTTTCAATTGTCTCGAGGCATAAGCAATAACATGTCCTTGCTGCATCAAAATACAACATATTCCTCTGTGAGAAGCATCACAATAAACAACAAAATCACCAGTACCTAACGGGATAGTCAACACCGGAGCGCTGGTTAATCTCTTTTTCAACTCTAGAAAACTGGATTCACAAGCTTCTGACCAAACAAAAGGGGCATTCTTCTGAGTCAGCTGGGTAATCGGCATAGCAATACTGAAAAAATATTAAATGAATCGATAATAATAGCCAGCTAAACCCATAAAACTGCGTATCTCTGGTACTGATGTCGGTCTAGGCCAACTGATCACTGCCTCAACTTTGCTAGTATCAACAGAAATACCATCTCCAGATATAATGTGCCCCAGAAATACGACTTGTTTCAGCCAAAATTCATATTTCAATAACTTGGCATACAATTTCTCAGCCCTCAGAATATTCAGCACAATTCTCAAATGCTCAGCTTGATCAATCAAATTCTTTGAATAAATCCGAATATCGTCAATAAAGATAATCACAAAATCATCAAGATACCTCTGAAATATATGGTTCATCAAACCCATAAATACAGCTGGAGCATTCGTTAAACCAAACGGCATGACTATAAATTCATAATGACCATACCTGGTTCTGAAAGTTGTCTTCGGTATATCAGAATCTTTGACTCTCAGCTGATGATATCCAGATCTCAGATCGACCTTGGAATAAACAGAGAACCCTGCAACTGATCAAATAGATCGTCAATACGAGGCAAATGATATTTATTCTTTATCGTAGCCTTGTTCAATTGCCGATAATCAATGCAGAGTCTCACATAACCGTATTTCGTTCTAACAAACAGCACTAGAGTGCCCCAAGGAGAAATACTCGGTCTGATGTACCCCTTCTTGGCTAGTAAATCTTCTAGTTGCTCTTTCAATTCAATTGGTGCCATTACTGTACCTGGTATCAGTTCAATGTTGAAGTCTATTTCTCGGACTGGAGGCAAACCCGGAATCTCATCTGGAAAGACGTCAGCAAACTCACATACCACTGGCAAATCTGCCAATGAAGGGCTCGACTTCAGTACATCTACTGAATACACAAGGAATCCCTCTACTCCTTTCTGTAATAATTGAGTCATAGACAACGCATATATCAAAGGAATTCGAGCTCTGGAACCTTTACCGTAAAATTTCTATTCATCAGCCATCTCAGGTCTGAATCTTACAATTTTCTGGAAACAATCTACGGTAGCTCTGTACTTGGTCAGTATATCGATACCAATAATGCAGTCAAAATCAGACAAACCAAGTACAATGCAATCTAACTCTATCTCATTGCCATCATACTGCAATATACAATGTTTAACAAACTTCACTGATATAAGACCTCTCCCCAAAGGTGAAGAGACAGATACTACAGGAGATAATGACTCAACAGGCGAATCATGTATCAATGCAAATCTCTCAAAAATAAAAGTATGGGATGCACCCGTATCAATCAACACATAATCAGGATAACCACAAAGAGAACAGTTACCTGCAACCACATCATCAATTGCTTCCTGGGCCTGTTCCTCAGTCAATGCAAACACTCTGGCCTGCTATCTCCGAGGTTGGCTAACAGTCTGGCTTCCTCCTGGCCTCGGCTGTGACTGAGTAGTGGGTGGCTGAAAAGAGTGAATAGTAGATGATCATCTATCAGTCTGAGCCACTGATCCAGATGATTCTGCTCCCTGGGATCGTTGAGAACTTCGCTGTGGACAGACTCTGGCAAAATGTCCCTGCTGTCGACAGATATTGCAACTACCAAATACTCCTCGGCATTGCTCTGTTGGATGTCTTCCTCCACATGTTCTGCAATAGACCCCTGTATAACTTTGGTTCTGGCCAGTCTGTCGTGAGCCACTGGAGCTAGATGAGCTACTACCAGACTTCTTAAACTGTTTCCCTTGAGCTTTCAAATTATCATTCTTTCCACTGCTGCTGATACCACCACTATCAAATCTGGGAGGTGGTTGGTGGAACTGGGCTGAAGGTTGTTGATGTTTCTGTGTCTTGGCAACATACGAAGTTCCTTGCTATCTCATCAAGCCCGCTTCACCTCCCTTTGCCCGGTTCAAGGCATCCGCAAAATTATTCAGTCGCCCTGTATTTACTAGTGTAAAAATCTCAGGATTCAGCCCATTGATTAACTGATCAGCCATGGCTTCATCATTATCAGCAACATGAGGAGAAAATCGTAGCAAGGTAGAGAATTTGGCCACATATTCTTCAATGTTCAAATGACCCTGTTTCAGGTTGGCAAACTCTGAACCCTTGTCTTTTCTGTACGATACTGGGAAAAATCGTTGATAAAATTTGGCTTTAAAGATCTTCCAAGTAATAACCGTACCTCGATGCTCCAAAGCTCGTTTGGTTGTGAGCCACCAGCTTTTTGCAACTTCGTGTAACTGGTGCCCAATCAGTCTAACTCTTTGCTCATCTGTGTAGTCAAGTGAATCAAACAACATTTCAATATCATCAAGCCAGCTCTCACAATCAATAGAATTCTCAATGCCTTTCAAAATAGACGGTTTGAATGACTGAAATCTCTTCAACAGTGTTTCCATGGATGTCGCTGTAACATCCATCGGATTAGTAGAAGTACTACCCTGTTCTGGGACTCTTCGAGGAGGCATATCTGATTATCAAAATGGTTAGTAATCAAATCTAACAAATTTGTCTCAGTCCTCCTCTGATTATCATACCTCTGATCAAGAATCGGTTCTGATTCATTTTCCAATAATACATGTTTCCAATCAAATCAGATAATCAGGTAAATATGTATTTTCTAAAGCAGTAAAACATGCTAGCATCACAAAAGCAGGAAAGAAAACTCAATCTACCTCGCTCACTCGCTTCTATTTTAGTCTAAGGAACGTACAGCTATGATACCACCTGGTGTGGGGACCCGGACGCTAACTCCATCTTATCAATCATCATTGGGATTAAATGGATCAATTAAATAAACTAGGTCGAATTTTATTTTTTTTTAAGTTGCATATCTCATAAGCAAGAGTATAAAATATTACCACAAGTTATGCTCCTTTTTATTTAATTACAAGACCAAGTGCATTAACTAAAACATGATCAAAAGTACAAGTTTTGTACAAAATAAAGTCATAACAAACTAGTGTTATCAACCACAAGTCAAGTGTATAACAACCAGTTCTACTTCTAAGTCCGGATCACCACTCTAATCTCGATCTTTCAAGCTCTTCTCGATCCTGATCCTATCCCACATGTTGTCATGCACAATACAAACACAATAACAGCCAAATAACTCCGGTGAGAAACATATTTCCCAGTATAAATAATGTATACATGCATTTCATACAAACATATATACAAGCATATAATATTTGTAAAACAACATGTATAGTAATCTAATAAAACATAAAGCGATATCAAGCTTTAAATCAAACTTTTAAACTCTTAATCTTTGACTCGACTCTTATCTAGGGATCCCGGTTTGAATAAGAACGTAACATGTCTCCCACCTACTCTTCCCAGCTAGGTGGTGGTACGTCCTTATACCCAGACTTTGGTCCACTATATTGAATCTCTACATTAGGAGTCGATCTTCTCCTAAGGACATCGATATAAACCGAATGTCCAGTGACCTGGCACCTCTGCCAAAGACTCATAGCACATGCTTTGCTATAACTCAATAGTCTAAGCATATCAATCTTAATAATTGCAAACACATCAAAGCAATAACAATATAGTATGTGGTTTTTGGAAACTCAAGCTATCTCTTACTTGAGTTATCTCTCCTGGTTTAACATTGATTTATACATAATATCAATCAAACTATGATTTCTTCAATACCAAATTTTCGAATGATACGGGAAAGTAATAAAACTTACATCCTTTTGAAGCTCTTGACAAGAGAAGCACGAAACTAAACTCGGATTGAAAATCGGACGGCCGAATCTTGTACAATCCAAATTCTAAAGTGAAGAACTTGAGAATTCTTTCATGGAGGTCTCAGTTCTTTCCTCTGCCTTATGAAGGAGAATGAAGGTTTGTTGAGGGTTAATACATGTTCCCATGCATGGCAATACAAGTGTCACAATTTCATACAGCAGTGCTCGCGCATATGCGCGCGCTGTCCTCGCGCATATGTGCGCCTAGTCCCGTGCATATGCGCGAGACTCTCTGTCTCGGCACTTATGAAAGTCACCATCTCGTGCATATGCGCGCCCCGGGGCGCGCATATGCGCGAGACTTACTATTTCGGCATAATTTGAATAGATATAGACTTACTATCTCGGCATATGCGCGAGGTCTTCTGCCTCGGCCTTGGTTGCTCGCGCATATGCGCGCCTCATCTCTGCACATATGCGCGAGCCCTTCTGTCCTCACACATGAATCATATGTTTTCCCCACGTCTTCCTCGGTTTTTCCTTCTATAATCAAGTCAATTCATAATTTAATAATCTCGGATTAAAAGGATAAAATCTCGGGCATTACATTTACTGATCATTCTGCTATTAGATATTTGTTGACCAAACAGGATGCAAAGCCACGACTGATACGATGGATTTTGTTGCTCCAAGAATTTGACATTGTGATCAAAGATAAAAAAAAAAAAGAACCGAGAATGTGGTAGCCGATCATTTATCGAGACTAGAAACAGGATCATCTTGTGAAATCACACCAATTAACGATAATTTTCCTGATGAACATCTATTTTCAGTTACTACTACACCTTGGTTTGCTAACATAGTAAATTTTCTTGTGACAGGAAAAATTCCACCGCAATGGAGTTCCCAAAATAAAAGAAAATTTTTGAATGAGGTAAATAACATTTATTGGGATGATCTATATCTATTCAAGTATTGTTCATATCAAATTTTTCGATGTTGCATACCAGACAATGAGGTAAGTAGTGTCATTAAATTTTGTCATTCAGAAGCATGCGGAGGACATTTTTCTTCAAAAAAAACGGCTGCAAAAATCTTACAGTGTGGATTTAATTGGCCCACCTTGTTTAAAGACACCCACAAAATCTGCAAGATCTGTGAAAATTGTCAAAAATTGGGTGGGATTTTAAAAAGAAACATGATGCCTTTGAATCCTATCATTGAAATTGAAATCTTTGACGGTTGGGGAATTGATTTTAAGGAACCTTTTCCACCGTCGTTTGGATACTTTTATATTTTAGTTGCAGTTGATTATGTTTCCAAATGGATAGAGGTAATTTCATGTCGAACAAATGATTATAAAATCGTCATCAAATTTTTGAAAGAAAATATTTTTAGTAGATTTGGAATTCCTCGAGCCATGATAAGTGATGGGAGAACTCACTTTGTTAATAAACCATTTGCTTCATTAATGAAAAAATATGGTATTACTCACAAAGTAACTACTTATTATCATACTCAAACAAATGGACAAGTTGAATTAGCTAATAGGGAGATAAAGCAAATTTTGGAAAAAAACTGTTAACACAAATAGAAAAGATTGGTTTCTGCGACTTAATGATGTACTTTGGGCATATTGAACAGCTTTTAAAACATCATTGAATATGTCTCCCTATAGGTTGGTTTACGGAAAACATTGTCATTTGCCTGTGGAATTGGAGCATAAAGCTTATTGGGCGATCAAAACTTTTAATTCAAGCATGTATGATGCCAACAAATTGAGCAAATTTCAACTTAATGAATTTGATGAACTCATAAATGACGCGTATGAGAATTCAAGAATTTATAAAGCAAAAATCAAATCATTTCATGATAAAACAATTCTTAGAAAATCTTTTGAGATTGGTAAAAAGTTTTGCTTTATAATTCTCGACTTCACGTATTCCTAGGAAAATTACGATCAAGATGGACAGGCTCATATATTGTAAAGCATGTGTATCCTTATGGAGCTGTGGACATTGAAAATCCTAAAAATGGTGATGTTTTTAAAGTAAATAGACAAAAGCTTAAACCATTTTTAGAAAATGAAATCTTTCAAGAAGATTTTATTTCCCTCTCAGATCCTTGATTTTTTTTGTGTTATATTTAATTTTGTTTGTTTTTATTTGAAGTTTTCTTAATCTTTTTATTTTCCCGGTTAAATGGCGGATAACGGTACTCCGTGACTCTTATAGTCGGTTAAATCAGTTTCCCACAATTACTGATACAAAAATAAAAATAATAATAATTTTTTTTCATTTCTAAATGGATGAAATTCTCTCAAAAATTAGTAAATATTTTCCCTTTGTTTCCGAAAATGTTCTAAGAAAAATTTTATGCAGGTAGGTGTGAAAGATTGAGCTTGCTAATGCAAAAAGAAATTTCAGAAGATATTCATCTTCGATTAGAAGGAGATGTTCCACAATCATTGCTCATTCGGTATTTGTCTGGATTAGGAAAAGGCACTTATGCGAAAAACGAAGAGCCAAAAGGTTAGGGGTTTATCATAAGTGTGCAAGATGGACTTGTGACAAACGATGCATATCTTTGGGATTTGTTTCCAATAACAGAGAAGATAAAATTAGTTTCATTAAGAATGGGCTGAGTAAGGAGTCTTTAGATAACATCTTATTGACTCTTGAGACGCAATCTAGTGGACACGTGCATATTGAACTTCTCCGTTTATGGAAACAATTCCAAGATGAGCGTCATCTTAATAGTCTCGGGAATCCCGACTAAAAAAAACCCTGTTTATTAATTTATAAGAAAAGTGGATGGGAAGCATATCATCGACTCATAGAAGGCGTTGAAGCAGTTTCTGGACGTAAAACAAGAGTAAAATTGTGAGCCACAATCACACTAATGTTTATATGCATGTGTGTCATTATTGTTTTTACTGTTTAATCTGCTTACAGCTGTGACCCATAGTTTTATCATGTTAACATATTACCTCTATAAAATCTCTCATCTTTCTATCTATTTTCGCAGAAAAAAAGAAAGTAAAATCATTGTTGGATCCTCTGCACAAACATTGAAAAATATTTGTGTATTTTGTGGGTCGAGTCCTGGAAAAAATGAAGTGTTTGTAGAAGCAGCGAATAATCTTGGAAAGATATTGGCTGAGAGAAAAATTCACTTGGTATATGGGGGAGGTAATATTGGGTTAATGGGATATGTTTCAACATCTGCTCATCTTGGAGGTAGTCAGGTTTTGGGTATTATTCCTACAGCTTTAGCTGAAGGAAATATTACAGGAGTTACAATTGGGGAGGAATTAAAAGTTTCTTCTATGTATGAAAGAATCACCACAATGATTGAAAATTCTGATGCTTTTATCGCACTACCAGGTGGTTTTGTTACATTAGACGAAATTTTTCACACTGTTTCATGGGCACAACATAATATCCATAATAAACCTGTGGGCTTGTTGAATATCAATAATTATTATGACAGTTTGTTGACATTTCTTGATAAAGCTGTGGAACAGAATTTCATTTCAGAAAATTCACGAAGGATGCTCATCTCTGCTTCGACTGCTGACCAATTAATTGATGATTTGGAAGCTTTTGTTTATAAGCCTGATCCGATGATAACAAAGATCAATTGGTCTCAATCAAGCAGTAAGAAAAGAGAGTTGGATCATTGATTCAAAATTCATGGATTGGTTTGTGTTTGTTCCAGTTGGTTATCTTCAATAAAATTCCAGGTGATCTCTTTCATTATGTACTCTTTATTAATAGTTATTTTGACATTAGGGACAATGTCATATTCTGATTGAGAGGGAGAACAAACTTATAAAAAAAATTTATTTTGAAATATTATTTTAAAATAAATCATGTTTATTGTTTGTATCTTAGTAATTTTTGCAAAAATATCATTACATTACATGTTTGAAAGGTTTAAATTAGAAAATATATTAATCTATCTAAGGATGTTTAAATTTTTATTTGAAAAAAAAAAGTCAATTTTAATATTCTTATTATAATAAAAATATGATTTATGAAATCTTTTTGAATAATTAACCATTATGATAAAATCAGTTATTAAAGTATATGGCCCAAGATATACCTGATAAGAGTGCCTAAAATTTTAAAATCGTTCCCATAAATTGAAACATTTATTAACCTGTGAGGATATGAAGTTGAGACTCTTACTAGGAATTTCTGAAGGCCATGTACATTTAACTACCTGAAAATAAGATTTGAATTGATCAGTTCAAATTATTTCATAAATTATAATTATAATGATCTTGATATAACTTTGACAGTTTTCAAATTTAATTTAAACACTTGGATAGTTCCGATTACATTTTTATTTAAATTAATCAATATGTTTTGTGTGACTATTAACGCTTAAATTGCTACGAACTAGCAATAAGCTGGTTGGGGAGTGTGATAAAGATAAAAAATTGTATATTAATTAAATGTTTTATAATATAAATTTATAGTTTTTGTTTTATTAAATGTTTAAATATTATATGTTTTATAATAAATTGTATAAATATAAGTTGTGTAATAATAAGTTTTTACTATTTTTACAGGTTCGATAAAACAAGAATAACTTTGGCGTTGCAAATGGGATTAAGATGATTCTTGGACCTGTAGAAAGTTGATGTTAATATCTACAATATTGGTGGCAAGCATGAGATAAAAATCTTCTCACAAGTGGGATCAAATTAAGCAACAAATAAAGTTACCAAAGAAGTGTCAGTTTTACCATGCTCTAGAATTTTGACCATATCTCTCAAATTATTAAAAATATACCATATTTCAAAAAACTCAATTATCTACATGTTTTGTTTTATGTGGAAAAGAAAATTCGGATGGGAAGATTTTCAAAAGTGATGTGTATTAAAATATAATTTCTTGGAACACCAATGAAGACTTGTGTAAAAAAATAATATTTTATTTGTGGTTGTCTCCCCAGATTTGGCTATAAATAGGGGTGCATTGTAATTAATTGAGATATCCCTCGTTTAATGAACAAACCTTTGAGTTCATAATATTTATCACTTTGTTTTTATTTTATGTCTTCATTTAAATATAATTAGCATGTTAATTTCATATTCAAAGTTTTTAACTTTGAATAATGAGTAGCTAACTTCCCAATGTTGAGATGAAAATGTGAACTCTTGGCATAATAATAAAGTTATTAAAAGATAAGAATCTATGTTTTATATTATTTAATCATTATTTATTGTTTATGTTATATTTATTTCTTTAAGAATTATTATACCCTACGTATAATTGAGAGTTTTTATTTATTGTTGCTATATGTTACACTAAATTCTTGAAACCATTTTGTAGGACCGAGTGCTTGACGCTTTACCAAAAGCTATAGCTAGTAGTAATGGTGCAACTCAAATCTTTTAAACCGCACAGCAGCTGAAGCACAATGGTTCGATCGCTCTACCAAGCAAGGACAATTATTGCACCCAACAATCTCCCTCCCAATAATTGCGCTCTTCGCAATCAATGGGAATCGAACCCATGACCTTGGCTCTAATACCAATTGTAGGACCGAGTGCTTGCCGCTTTACCAAAAGCTATAGCTAGTAGTAATGGTGCAACTCAAATCTTTTAAACCGCACAGTAGCTCAAGCACCATGGTTCGATCGCTCTACCAAGCAAGGACAATTATTGCACCAAACACATTTAAATGTTAGTTTGGTATTACCAACCATTTAAAATAGATGCCTTGATTTATTATATATGAATATATCATAATATTAATTTCTTGGTACCATTTAAATGTATGTTTGGTATTACCAACCATTTAAAGTGGATGTCTTGATTTATTATATATCAGTATATCATAATATTAATTTATTGGTACCATTTAAATGTTAGTTTGGTTTTACCAACCATTTAAAGTGGGAACCTTGACTTAGTGTTTACAAATATATATATAGCATAATAAATACTGGACAACATTTATAAGTTTTGGTATATATACTTATAAGATAATAATATATAACATAATATAAATATGATTATCTAATATATTGGAACCATTTTATTAAGTGGATTTCAATAATATTCATTAATGTTAACTTTATTAAAATACCAAGAGTGGATCCTTTAATCTCAACTACTTAAATTAAAATTTGAACAATTAAAAATTACCAATTAAAGATTCAAACAATTAAACGAAAACAAAAAAAAAACAAAAACAAAAAGACATTGTAGTGGACTTGTAATTATCTTAGCTTCCCTATGGATACGATATTCGGACTCACCGAATTATACTACTTGTGGACAACCTGCTCTTGGGAGTGAAACAATCAAAGTCGCTTCAATTTATAAAAGAAAACTTGGGGCGGATGGGAAGGTAGTGACCATCGAAGCATGACTGGTAGCAAAAGGATATACTCAAAAGCAATGTGTTGTCTATGAGGAAACATTTTCTCCAGTCGCGATGTTTAAGACCATTAGGATACCGCTAGCCATAGCAGCTTTGTATGACTATTAATTATGGTAGATGGATGAGAAGAAAACGTTCCTTGATGTCGAAATTAAATAAGATATTTACATGTCTCAACATGAAGGATTCACATCAGTAGGAAGTGAGCATAAATTATGCAAATTTCAGAGATCCATTTATGGAATCAAACAAGCATCAAGGAGCTGGAACCTCAAATTTGACAACACTATCAAAGAGTTTGATTTTACCAAAAATCCTGAGAAACCTTGTGTATAAAAGAAACTTAGCGGGAATACAGTGACATTCCTGGTAAATTGCGTTGGTGACATACTACTCAATTAAAATGATGTAGGGATGTTGAAATCAACTAAAGTATGCTTAGCTAGTAAATTCTCCATGAAGGATATGGGTGAAGCATCCTGTGTATTAGGAATACAAATTTAGAGAGATAGATCCAAGAGGATGCTAGGGCTCATCCAATCCACATATATCGATAATATACTGAGGAGATTCTCTATGAATGAGTCCAAGAGATGATATCTACCCATGATTATACTATGGAGATTCTCTATGAATGAGTCCAAGAGATGATATCTACCAATGATTAAAAATATCTATCAATGATTAAAACTTCTCACCCCCTTAAATAAAATTTTGTCCTCGAAATTAAGACTTACCGAATAATTTGAGGTAGCGTCTCTGCATTTCAGCTTCAGTTTCCCAAGTGGCTTCTTCCTCCAAGTGGTTATGCCACTTGACTTTTACCATCTTGATTGTCTTGCTCCGCAGCCTTCTCTTTTGTCGGTCCAAGATTTGTGTGGGTCTTTCCTCGTAGGACAGATTCGTTGTAATCTGCACTGACTCAAAGTTTAGAACATGTGATGCGACTTTGATTGTTGCACTCTCAAAAGCAGGTTGTTCACAAGTAGTACAATCTGGAGAGCCCGAATATCGTATCCACTAGGAAGCTAAGGTAATTACAAGTCAACTACAATGTTCTTTAGTTTTGTTTTTTTTTAAAAAAATTGTTTGAATCTTTAATTAGTAATTTTAATTGTTCAAATTTTAATTTAAGTAGTTGAGATTAGAGGATCCACTCTTGGTATTTTAATAAAGTTAACATTAATTAATATTACTGAAATCCACTTAATAAAATGGTTCCAATATATTAAATAATCATATTTATATAATATTATATATTATTATCTTATAATAAATACAAAAACTTATAAATATTGTCAAGTATTTATTGTGCTATATATATTTGTAAACACTAAATCAAGGTTCCCAATTTAAATGGTTGGTAAAATATAACAAACATTTAAATGGTACAAAGAAATTAATATTATGATATATCATATATAATAAATCAATGCATCCACTTTAAATATTTTGTAATACCAAACTTAAATTTAAATGATTTCAAGAATTTAGTGTAACATATAACAACAATAAATCAAAACTCCCACTTATAAGTAGGGTATAATAATGCTTAAAGAAATAAATAAAACATAAACAATAAATAATTATTAAATAATATAAAACATAAATTATTACCTTTTAATAACCTTATTATCATACCAAGAGTTTCACCTTCTCATCTCAACTTGGGGAAGTTAGCTATTCATTAGTGCAATACTTTGAATTATAAAATTAACATGCTAATTATATTTAA